>NC_068358.1:140061897-140361897 GCF_020536995.1 Dreissena polymorpha | reverse complement strand
TGATGGAGCTTCAGGTGTCTTAAATTGAAATCAATAATCTCTACATGAGTGATGTTAAAAGAAAAGCTTCATCAATAATCAAAATCGTATCCTCAACATAAATATTTCTCAAGCAATGTTTTCATAGCATATATATAGAGATGAAAACTAAATACAATAACTATAGATTGATTTTGATAGAAATTAAACACTTAAATGTTTATACACAGAGGTACGTTACATTTTAAATAGGTAACGTATGTATCGATACATGCGTTACTTTACAAAACACTTTGTTTCAGACCAGAATGGGCAAATCTCGGGCGGAAATTCAGAAAGCTTATAGAGAAAGGCAGAAGTCAAAGGGACCAACGTTCTTATCCAAGGAGAGAGCAAGACAAAGACAAAGTTATGTTCCAGCTTCACATTTAAGCAAGAAAAAGAAAGAAGCTTGAAACAACCAGGCAAAATTGAGAAACAGACTATCTAGGTTGGGAAAAAAGACACGCGAAAACGATGTCGAAGAAACTAGTGGTTATGGAAGCATGTCAATGGAAACAGGTGATGATGAAAGAAATCAGCCTACAGAGCAAAGGGCATGAATTGTAAAATTACCCTTAACCAAGAAGGGTGCAGGTGCTAAGAAGATTAACGTAAGAGCATTAAGTAGAGCTCAAAGATAAATCAAGTCATTAAAGTCGGAAGTGATAAAGCTGAGAGAGAAGATCAAGATAAAAAACAGGAAAATAAATTGCATCAATAAGAAGACAGAAAGCTATGCATCTACATCACACGAGCTTACTCCAATGAAGAAAACAGAAGCAGAGGTGTCGAGACTTAACCTTACACCACGAAGTAGAAAGTTAGTTCGAAGAAAATTACTAACTAGAAATGTTCTGATGGCAGAAATTTATAGAGCAACACGTGCCTCTGGAAAGAAGAAAGTATCAAACATCCACAGACTAATTTCAGGCAAAATAGCTAAGAAATATAGAATGTTGAACCAGATCAGTAAGTGCACACGCCTCAGTAGGAGATCCCTCGGACTGATCGAAGACAAAACCATAGTTATGGTGAAAGAGAAGAGAACTTGCATATCCAAGTCTGTAGCAGAATCTGTAATTGATTTTCTTGGCAGAGAAGATAATTGTCGCATTCAGCCAGGGAAAGCTGACACCAAGAAAGTAAATGGACATAAGGAAAAGAAACAGATAAAGGACTTACTGACTATCTTAAGAACCATGTACTCAGAGTACAGGAACAGTACAACCAAATACGCAAACTAAAAGTCCTTTTGCCTGAAAATAAAATTCTATTGCAAATGGATTTTGCTGAAAACTTTTCTTGCAGATCGTTAGACGAAATTCAAACAGCATATTTCAGTCAAACCCAGGTTACTTTGCACCCAGCAGTATGTTACTTCAAAGATAACGATGAACTTAAACACAAAAGTTTTGTGATGGTAAGTAACGAAACATCTCACGCTGCAAGTACAGTTTGTGCTTTCCTTGATAAATTGATTTTACAAAATATTTTAAGCCATCTAAAATACAATGACAAGTGATCATCTGTTTGTTGACAGTTTGAATTTTGAGTGAAAAAATGGATAGTTTTTAAAGAAAAATCTTGCTACTGGAACGAAGATGTCATTTACAACATGTTAATAAATGTTGATACATACGTTACACGTTGATAGATGCCTTGATTATCATTTTGGATACAGTATCAACCTGTTTATGTATAAAAATAAGTCAAGACTACATTGGAATATGTTTGTGAAAGGTTTTTGCGAACTAGTTTTGTTGTCATCTTACTTCCTTAATTATTTCTAAAAACGTTGTAAAACTTGATTTTAATCTTGTGAAAATAAATCAGTTATGTGTTCTTTTAGTTATCTTTAACACTAATGTATAGATATAATAACACACAAAGTGGTCATGCAAACATTTCTGAATGGATCTCTCGTACATACAAGTTGATAAAAAAACCATAGCATTACGTTAAGAGTCTAAGTCTATAAATACAGTGCCTTTAAGTCAATGTCATTTCTATATAACGTATGTATTCATCAGCATTCGTCAGATTTCAAGAGACAGTTTTTAAAGTCATATAGAATCTTAACAAAATATATTTCACGGTTGAATTTTTGCATAAGCATTACAAAGATATTGTTACAACTGGAGAAATATGTTCCAGGTATGTGTTTAAAGGTTGAAAATCTATCATTTCGCAAGGCTTATTTGTACCTTACTAGTGAATTTTGGCTTTTAATACTTAATATTGTACGATTTACTTTAAGGACAGTCAACACACTTCGAACCTCTATCCGCAGTTAATTTCAGTGCTAATATTTCTTGCTTGTATTCGTCGGGAGTCGTTTATACCAAAGTTTATACAAATAGAAGTTCAATTACAGAAATATTCGTATCTTAAGTTTGTCGCTTGACTATTTTAATAAGACAGGAATCGTTCCCAGATAAGTCGAATCATGCATTCTTCTCAAAACGCCAATAATATTTAGTATCTTATATATGTTACAATTGCATTGTCCCTGGTTTATTTGGTCAATGTCATTTATGTTTCCATGACCACTAGTCATGTTAAATATCTGTTCGGTCGGCTCTCCTCTGGAATCATTCAAGTCGTCGGCCAAGACAGATATATCAATCATGAATACGTTATTTAATTATATATAACTATTACGAATTTATCAATCGTTTGTATAAATGTTATAATCGTTATGTGCTGGCATGCTTTTATGACTTTGGCGGAACAATTGATTATGGGATCCACGTTCATATTCTTGAGTTCGATAGGAACATTGTGTGGTGGTTTCAGTTTTATGCATTTCAACAATACTTGAAAATGATTTTTGCAGTCTAAACAAATTAAATGCACTTTTGAAGAGGCTGTTTCCAAGGCGGCGTAAAGAATAGTCCTGATGTTTCCAAGTATCTTGTTCAATCAGCGCTGTTACCACTGTCATCAAATCATGTTCAACAAATGTATGCTAAAGTAATTTAGGTAATGAATTTAGATAATGTCCTAGACACCACACAAACTGTTTTATAGATACAAACGAAAACCGAACATCAATTGTGCGTTTACATGCGAGCTTTCACATTATAGTACGGATAAAAACACTATTTCTTGGCATTTCTTGGAAAATTAATGATTTCAAATGCGGGCTTTTACGTTAAAGTACGCGCAGAACACATTTTCTAGGAAGACAGTAAATTATCTAAAGTATGGGTAAAATTTGTAAATATTAACCTACAATAAAGCCAAAGCCATTGTAGTACATGTCCATATCGTTCCTGTCATATTGAAGCTAGTGAAGGTTGTCAACAGATGGTAGAACGTATCTGAAGTCAATCCGACTAAGATAAAGCTGAAAGCAGGTTTTTTCGCAATCTATTAACCGAAGTAAAAAATATTTAAATATAAGTTGACTAACATATAATGCAAGTACAATTATAAGGGTCAATGACAAGATGCAGTTCGAATCACGCATGTTAACGGCGCATTGTGAGCATGCGGACAACATGTTGTTGTTAATATTGTATGTGTACCAAAGCTTACTTTTATGTAAATCAAATTTGCACTCAATCCAAGTGACTATGAACAAACGATGCTATACGAATCACAAACCTAAACATTTTGTCATATTGAACGGTTGTTGTTTTTTCGTAACAAATTTTTCGTAAATTCACATTACAGCTAAATCAAGAACGAAGAATTATAACCGATGGTGTAAACACAACGTTAAGGTGTTAAAGGTGTTAAACTTCCACCTGCGACTAGAGAAATTGGTCTTTAAATCGTTACAAAACATAATATTTTTTCTTAAAATATTTAGCCTTGTAAACTTGATAATAAATATGTATAGGTAGGTAATATTTTAGTTACCGTTTACGAAGTATGTTGGTAAGTTTAAATATCTTACAATTAAAACAATAAATTTTAAATAGACCTTAAATAACGTTATAAACCATACATGCATACGTCAAATAAAGACAATTAAAGGTAAATTTACCGATAATATGGAGTATATGTATTTATGGGTAAATTGGCAAGGACAAATCAAAGAGGAATATGAACGCGAGCCTTGTAGTCGCGTTTTGAATAGATGCCCACAAAATGCATTATTTTGTATGAATTTATGTATGTAAAATGGACAATAATATTTTATTTGAACAAACCATTTTCCGATGCAGTTGTCTGCGTTGACTAAATAGTGATCAGTGTAGCTGTGATCGCAAACTAATACACAAATGTATACGCTCAGAAAGATAACACCTATACTGTATACTTAAACGTTCTGTAAAGTTTTTAATTTCTCAAAAGCAGACTATATAACGATTAAACACATTAGTCCATGACCTAAAACCACATTCAATGTAAGTGTTGTAAAGCCGGATTAAGACATTGGCTGTCGGAGGGACGAGGGGCATATAACTCAGTTATATTGCTTCATCATAAAATTTCTTTATTATCTGACATGCTTTCTCTTAGATGACAACGAAGGTTTAACGCATATATTCCTCTGCGTCTGTATATTGATACGTTCCATGAACTGTGACCATGGCAGGACGCAAGAACACAATGCACGGGGTATAATGCGCAGTATTTATGTCGTTGCTTGATCAAAGATTATATGTAAAGGCATCTAACCTTATAGTTTTAAAACCACAAGTGATTTTTAAGGGATTGAAGAGCAATAGTGAATATGATTAACGAATGGTTTCAATACACATTACGAAATCGATGTTTGTAAATGCATTTCACACAATGTAAGTGGACCTATGTTTTTCTATGACAAATATCTAAAATTTTATTAAACGTGATGTTAAACAAATATCAGGGGGGGGGGGGTTCTTGTTGCATCTTGTTGCCAAATTAATTTCGTTGTGAAAGTGTTCACTATGTCAAAGGAAGGAGGTAGAAGCAACGAAGCTGCAGTAATATAATTACCGGTCCGCTTAATTTGACTTTTGACAAAAACATCTACATCATTCTAGCATGACGGTTGTCCATTAACACTTCGGGTTATGACAAAACGAAAAATACATTTGAAGTAGTGGATGAATGGGTTGGCGTTTGGAATCGTTTCTAATATAGCAATAATCCGAAAATATATACATTAAATGAATTTAATTCTCAACTCTCACGGAGGTTTTGCTTTTAATATCAATACATGCAGTTTGACGACATTTTTATTGGGCAATTTAAAAGTGAAATAAGTATAAAATATTAACGTAATTAATGTGTGTGGTAATGTCATAAAAGTCGTATCGTCTATTAATTATTAATTATAAACTATTAATTTCAAGAATATATTATATTGCATGTGGCTATTTTTCATACATATATAAGATAAGAAAACATATTGGATACATTTTTATGGGGCCTGGGTGTAACTGGTCTGACTGAGTTAAATGTATCTTGTAAAAATCGTTTCTTTGGCCTTTGAGACTAATGGTCTCAGACGAATGGTCAAATTATAAACAGGGCTTTGGTTATAACTCATAAAGCGCTTTGCTTAATCATGTCTTCACATGTTGTTCATGTTTTTATTTAAATATAGAACAGGAACATGTTCTCTAAAATATTGTTCATTGAATTAAACTCCTTGTTAAAACAAATGTTCTTTATCGTTATAATCGTGTGTTATCTATTGGAAGAAGTAGTAAAAGAAGTAGTATTTGTTATTATTATTTTTGATGTTATCGTTGTTGTTGTATCGTTGCTGTTGTTTTTGTTGTATATCCCGTCAATTCCGTCGTGCAAGGTTTTCTTTCAAATAAGGACGTGTAACAAGATTTAGTTTATTTTCTATCAATGCAATCAGGATAGTTGGAATCATGATCGCCTAAGCTCTATTTCCATTGACATAATGCGGATACAAGTAGGGCGTAACTGGCGCCGACACCAACAAGCAGTATTACAACATCTTTACGATACGACGTTTATAGACAAACAATCTTGTTTTTCCTTGCTCCACTTATTTTTCAGGAAATTTGTTTGTCGGCTAATGTAAACACACAAGCGTCGCACTGTCATATAGTTCATGTAGCGTATTTGCTCTTGATTTACCTTGTGTGCTACATTGTCTTCCATCAACTTCCGCTTTTCAGTAAAATTAAAGGTAAAAACACTTCTTGTAATAGTCTATAAACTCGTCGTAATTACCTGTCATTTAAAAATACCAACGTATCGCTTTATACGATTTTATAAGAATACAGCAGATTAATTTCAGGGTAACGATGCTCCTGTATGTAAGAGTGGCATATTATAACGGAAGTGTATGCTGCTGTCCATGTATAATTGTCTTATTTTGAAATTGTCGTATTTTGAAATTTCGATTCATTTTGTGAACGGTGTAAGGCATTCACAGACTTATTATCAAATCAGAAAAGAAGTAAAGGACCGCTTACAGCGACTCCGTTTGTGTACAGCGACTCCGTTTGTGTCCAAATATCTACTTAACTATGGTTGTTGGCTAAAAGTATGTCTTCCCTACATTCACCAAACACTCGATTCTATTGTTAGACACTGTATGTAATCCTAAAAATATTTATGTACTTATACCATTTAATTTGTGTATACTGCACATTGTAAAGAACAAAACATATAGCGTGACGCAAACAATATTTCAGACACGGTTATGTGAAAGAAACCGTAACGTATAGATTTCACTTCCTTGTTTGCATAGTATAGCGTTCTTTTGTGTGATGGATTACTGCTGGACTAAAAGCGATAACTTAATCGCTCCGATCAATAATGTATGATTCTTCAACATGAAACGTAAAATTCTACAACAAAAACCCGATTTTGTCATAGAGGAATCTCGTGACAAATCGTCCAACCAATTATTTATAATACATATTATTGTGCAATATGCTTTCATTATAGTAAAATGATCAAAGAAGCATCTACTTCTATGCAAACTTAATGTAAGTGAGTCTATTTCTTGTTTGTGTGTTAAATGTTTAACCTTAATAAATATCTACATATAAACGTTTAACTCCAGAAAACAGTCGCAACTTATATTTTCGTTACATTATTTAAATAAAACAGGACTCGTGTCCACATTTTAAGTTGAACGATGCTATCTTCAAAGAGCAAGTAAATAGTATCGGAACATATTTGTGAGCATTCTATGACTTTGTTGGTCAATGTCATCCCGTGTTGATGACCACCAGCCGTATTAAATATCTTTGAGGTCGACTTTATTCTGGTGTCATGAACATCGTCGGCAGATGCAAATATATAAATACTAAATACTTAATATGACTCTTATATCCAACTATTAGAGATTCATCTTACTATACAACAACTTCATAAATAAATATCTTCATTTTTCGCTTGAAACAATTCCAATAATTATTTGTTGTCTAAATGTCCGTTTCGATAACGTTTGCTTAGTATTGTTCATAAGACAGACGTTCATATTCTTGAATTAACAAGACAGTGTTTGTGGTTTCCACTTGCTGCAATTTAACAATATGTGAAACTCATTTTTGAAGTCTAAGTAGATCAAATTAATTCCACTTTGTTGTTCAGTTTGTGATGTATTCAGAGATAAGATTTCAGTATATACCATTATACTAAATACACTGAACGAAACTCATAGATTTATTGAATTACTGAACATAAAACGATGCTACACAAATTATGCTGTTACATAGTTAATTCATTTTTGATTAAACTTTAGTAAAGCACGCATACATATATATGTATTTGCACTATGTTGTTCAACGCATGTGTTAAATGTTATTCAAACGTTAATGTCATGACTGTATGAGAATGTATTTCACCATTTGTCATTATTATCTTTTCTGTGAAGGTAATATTATCGTATCGCACCGGACAATACATGTCTTCTACGGCAATATTGCTGTAATGCATTTTAAGAATTGTAATGCATTTAATTACGGCTATTATGTCACATTAAACCGATATATTTAAATATTTTATTGCACAGGACGTTTAGACTATCTATATTTTTAATTTTAGAGGCGTTTTGTAAAAAGTTTCTTAAATCCATGTAAATCAACATCAAACGTCGCTATCCTATAGTTTTGTTTTGCGTGTCTCTTTGTCCAGTCACCGTACGAGTATATCATTTTGATTAAATAATGTACCGTCACCAGCGCCTTTATATCCGTTTCGTACAGGTAGCTTTAGTTACTTGCACGAGTTATAATTGACACGTATTGAAGTAAGCTAACTGTCAGATAGCTGAATATACGAAAACAAGTGAATGTGAATTATTTACCGAATGAACGAGGGTCATGCCCTCGACATCTGAAACGCTATTGTGTTAATCGATAAAAACGAAAACCAAACATTAATTAGGCTTTTAAATGCGAACTTTCACAATATAGTAGAGATACAAACACATTTTCTCGAAAGATGTATTATTTTAAATTAGAACTTGTATTATATAGTACGGATAAAAACACATGTTTGGGAGACAATGAATAATCTTAATTATGTGATATTTTTACATATTACCCTACCATGAAACCAACGCCATCGTAATAAATGCCCAGTTTGTTCTAGCCTTATTGAAATTAGTGAAGGTTGTCAACATATGGTAGAACGCTTCTAGAGTCAATCCTACTACGATAAAGTTGTAAGAATTTTTGCGGGGTAAAGTATCTTTAGTAATAATTCATTTTAGTTCAATACATTTAATGTTAGTAAAAAAAAGGAACAATAACGTAAATGTCAACCTTTTACGCGCGAATGTAAACGACGCTGTACGTGTATTAGCATGTGGACATGTGTTGTTGCGAATGCTGTATATTAACCAACTCTTAATTTTATGCACATAAATTTTACAATCCATGCAACTGAATAGAAAAAATAATATGCACGGACCACGAACCTGTACATTTTGTCATATTAAACTGTTTTGTAACAAATCTATCGTAACTCCCCATTCCAGCTATATTAAGAACAAAGAATGAATATCGGTCAGTGAATGTGGTTGCAAACAAATACACAAATGTGTATGATCAAAAAGATAACACAAATATGGTAAACTGTGAAGTATTTAATTCCTCATAAGCAAAATATACAACATATCATTACATGAACTAAAACCACGTTTAATGTGTTTTAAAAGCGTATTTAAGGAATGAATGTCTTCAAAGGTTTACTGCACTGCTTCCTCCGTATATGTAAAGTGATACGCCCCATGATCTATGTCCGCGGTGGGACGCCAGAACACAGGGATATAATGTAAGGGCATTCTCTTCGGTGTTCGAGCAAAATGCTATAAAAAGACGTATAACTTTAAAATTGTAAACTTTAAAATTGTAATATCTAATTTGTAATCAACATGTAAATATACAATTAATACATATAAATTTGAATCTGCAACTGATTTAATCGTTGCTGAATTGCGTATCGCCTTTTGTCCATGTCATCAAAGCGCCCTGTTTTCCTCCTTTACCGTCCCCGTTGCTATCTATCTTGTTAAAGCGCTGTTGTGCCTGCACCCGTCTGGATGCCTTGGTGAGATCCGTGGAAGCAACGTCGTCCATACTAAATCCCCCAGCGCCAAAAGAGCCTAGACCCGCGTTCTGATTCGCACGAAGAGTGACGTTGATCTGTAGTTAGTAAATAACAAAAACAGCTATAAACATTTCAAAACTTTGGTATCGGGCTTTTAAACATGGATAGTTACCAGCCCATATCCAAAGAGAGATTACCGATTCGGCACAAACTATGTACTCCTGTGTTGAAAATACGGGGTTGGTGTTAGAGCCATATAAAAGAAAAGAGATTATATGACATGTTTCTAATTGGGGTTTAACAAAAATATGTGAACTCTTAAATTAATGTTTTTATTTTTACTATTAAAACCACATACAATTACAAGGTCAATGATGGTGTTCACACACAAGTATAAATTTGCATACGGGAAACAAATGAAAAATGAAATACTAGAATCATCTTCCGTAACTCTATTTGTAAAACATCGAAAGAAAACCTCAACTTTATTCAGAATAAACATCTAAATCAACCTATAAATCGGCAACAAGTCGAGATATAATATCGTTCCTGATACACACGAATCCCATTTATTACAATAAAACACACTTACAAACGCAAATTCCATTTCGATAAATATTTTAGAAGTAGTAATAGTAGTGTCTAGACCTACGCTTTTATGGCTTTTACTAGATTAATACAGCATATATTCTGACAAAACAAGGTCAAAATCCTGGAATTACGATGCATTTTAGGTCTTCGACTTAAGTATTGCGGTTTCAAATTTAATGTGCTTAAATTATCTGACAAAATGTGTTTTCTATGGTGATTATAATTGTAATGTATCGTGACAGACTTCCTGTCGAAGGGCACGTTTTTGATAGCACTGATGCACGCAACTATGTTGACAAGAAATTTGGGGTGTTTGTGTCTTATAAAGGGTTCAATAAAACATGTCTAAAATGTCTTTTAATAAGAGTTATCACGGCCATTGTTGAGATAATGTAATTTAAATGTGGTAATGGAAATCTAAGTCATGCCGTAAAAACAGAAACTAGCAATATATCCAACAAAAAGAGCACTTATTCATATGTCGGACTACTGCGTGAAGAATTACGAGTGCACTGTTTTCATCTTGTATCAATCATGTTTTTAAACTCTTTCACTGAATTTTGAAGACAACCCATAGCCCAGAAAAAAAGGCGATTCTCCTGCCATGGTTAATACATGTTAATAAGAATCTATGGGTGTTCTTATAAATAACAATTTGTTCATAGTTTTGTCTATAACACAATTAAACGGCTTTGGTCGAATTATGTCAAGTCACCAAAATATTTAATAACTTCTCATTTTATACATGTTTTTATATCGTACATCACCTGTTATACTAAAATCTCACAAGCATCCGCTCTGAAAAGTTTAACATTTAAAGATAATAATTAAGTAAACAATGGCTTTAGTAATGATACAGAAAAATGAAAAGGTAAATTGTAATCAAAATGCTGTGTTTTCTAACTTGTACTTCACTATCCCCATGTTTTCGACACAGACGCATGTCTTGCTCTTCAAAAATATATACAAAATCAAAATAATCCAAGATGTGTTTTACTTTAAAATATAAAATTGTGTAGTTTAATAATATGTAATCACACATTATATTTTCCTAATAATAAGTGTAAATGATTTATTTTTTAAGTGTGTATAACTTTGTTTGAAATGGATTACCTGTTATGAAATAATTGTACCGGAAAGCTGTTATAATCTAAAAGTGCCAAAACTAGGCTTGTTCATGCCTTGGAATATCTCTCAACAAGAGATGTGTTTGTCAGAAACACAATGCCCCCTATTGCACCGCTTTGAAGCCATATATTTGACCTTTGACCTTGAAGGATGACCTTGACCTTTCACCACTCAAAATGTGCAGCTCCATGAGATACACATGCATGCCAAATATCAAGTTGCTATCTTCAATATTGCAAAAGTTATCGCAAAACTTTAACCAAGGTTAAAGTTTTGGGACAGAATTACAGAGTGACAGAATGACAGACAGACAGGCCAAAAACAATATACCCCCGATCATTCGATCCGGGGGCATAAAAAGCTAAATATGTATTCAATTCAAATCAAACGTTTCACTTGAATTTAGTTACATATATAATGTATAGGATACAACATAGTACATTTGACGTTTAAATAGGACATTAATGTCTCAAAACAGGACTCTTGCATGATTTCCACTTAATATGGTTTTATTAAAAGAATTGTTGGAAAATGTACCAGTCAACTTGATATTAAAAAGAACGTAATTAAAAAAATATTACAAGACTATTGCCAAGCAATAAGTCCCCAAACGGTTTTCTACCATTGTCAGAAATTTTTTTTAAAATAGTTGTTGCCATAGAAACCAATATTGTTGACGTAGAAACAAATGAATGATGTGCATAATATCCATATTGCCATCTATCCATGTTTCAAGTTTCAATGAAAAAAATATGAAAAACTTTAAAGTTATCGCAGGATCCAGAAAAGCGTAACAGACAGACAGACAGACAGACAGACAGACAGACAGACAGACAGACAGACAGACAGACAGACAGACAGACAGACAGACAGACAGACAGACAGACAGACAGACAGACAGACAGACAGACAGACAGACAGACAGACAGACAGACAGACAGACAGACAGACAGACAGACAGACAGACAGACAGACAGACCAGACAGACAGACAGACAGACAGACAGACAGACAGACAGACAGACAGACAGACAGACAGACAGACTCACAGAGCGAAAACCATAAGTCCCCTCTGGTGAAAACTAATAATTATAATTTCCGTATAAGAATGATAAGCTAATTTTATATTACCCGTAACTGATTAAACTGTACAATTGTAAAAAATGAATTTGCCTAACAAAACAAGACATATTCAAGTATTTCACTGATTTGGATAAACACTAGTGATATTCTGAGCATCAACTTTAACAAATTGAGTTAAGTTCTATTTGAAAATAACTTACCGGTTCTTGAATGCCGGAATTATCTTTTCCTAAGGACTCTCCTTCTTTCCAGCCCATCTTAGCGAGTAGTTTGTGTCCGATGTTATCGTTTGAAATAGGCCTAGAAAATAAGCACATTTAAATTCATTAACAGTTGCACATGTTATAAAGTGCTAAAAATCTAAATGTTTGTTGATTATACTCTGACAAAACATAAGTGATCACAGAAATGTTTGAATACATGTTTATAAATCCCACCTAATATAATACATGTCCCATCATTAGTGAAAATGGCAATTTAATTATGATGATCATTAGATCCGAAGGCATAAAAAAATGGTCAATTGGCCAACCGAAAATTTGAAGAAACATAATTTTAAGCGACAGAACAGATGATGGTACTGCTACAGATAATCATAACAACCATAGAACAGATTTATTACATATTATCATATAAGCGATACTAAATACCTGTGCACGGACGATGGAGCTGAGGACTTGTAATCAGAGGTATCAGATGCGACATGTTTGCGACGTAACGCTGCCTTGTCCTCGTACTCTGGCTTGTTAAAAACCTTTCTGTCATCCACATACTTGCTATTCTAAAAATGAAATATTATGACATATTGAAACCTCTCTGTTATCCACATACTTGCTATTCTAATAATGGAATATTATGACATATTGAAACCTCTCTGTCATCCACATACTTGCTATTCTAATAATGGAATATTATGACATATTGAAACCTCTCTGTTATCCACATACTTGCTCTTCTAATAATGGAACATTATGTCATACTGTTGTCAACAAATGTGTAATTCCGAAAAGGCAATATGAATAGCAATTGTTATCCCCATATATGATATTCTGACATTAGAATTTGAGTACACTTTTGTATTAGTAAATGTATTTTCTTTCCTTAAAATAGAAATATGAAAACATGCTGTTGTCCAGTTTATTACAGTCCTGAAAGTGAAATATGGATACCCTATTTTGTCAATGTAATTGCTTTTCTGAAATGGCAATAAGAATACCCTTTGTTGAAATATGAATATGTGTGTTTTCCATTCACTTTATTTTCTGAAACCGGAAAATGAATACCCGGTGTTGCCAAGGTAATTGGTGATTATGTTAACCCTTTACCATTTAGATACGTATTTCGACGTTTTTGTAGTCCCTTACAAAGTTAAATTTAATTTAAGACCTTTCTTACTAGATTCAAGTTTTAAAGGCTTCATTTCCAACTGTTAAATACTGATGATCAGCAAACAGCATAAAACCTGAACTGACTGCGAGTTACTCGCAGGCTGTTCTGGTTAAATGCTGTTTGCACATAGCCATTTTTCCTATGCCACTGAGTAGGAAAGTGTTAAAATGAATACTAGTAATAAATTGTGATATGTACAAACATGCAACCGGGTAATTTGAATATAAAATAGCCAAACTCTCTTGTTGTGAACATACCATCTTAAAAATAGAACAGAAAAAACTTTTGTTTTCCATATCTGCTGTTGTATCAAACAAAACTAACCCTTTGCAAACATGTATTCATGTAAAACTAATGCTTAGCCTCAACAAACTCGATGCTAAAATAACCCTCTAAGACCATTTATTGATTTTTAACTTACGCTCTACAAACATTTATTTGCCCTTCAAGCAGTAATGTGAAACTTACTATTCACAAACATTAATTCACTTGAAACAAACGTTTGACAAGCATTTATTCATGTTAAACAAATGCTCTACAAGCATTTATTCGTGACTAACTAACGCTCTAAAAGCATTTATAGTGGTTAAAACATATTTTGCAATAATTCAGTGGCAACATTAAAGTACATTAGGCATGTAATATTATCTCATACCACAGGTAAATAGACTTTAAATTGACATTATTAGTGTTTAAACAAAAAACATGAAAGATAAAACAAGCAATCTGCAAACACCATACTATACAAAGCCCTATACAAAAATTAATTGGTGTTAAAACACATGGCATAAAAATATTTGTTGGTGTCAAAATACCACTTTTCAAACATTTATGATAAACAATCGATTGACAAACATTTAACTGCTTACTTTTAGACCATATTTCTTCTTTATTTCATTCATCTCTTGTCTTTGTCTAAGCTTTTTGGCTTCTTTGGTGAGCACTTTAAGTTCTAGAAAATGTAAGAATAATGTTTTATCAGAATTTTTCTAAGAACAAAATTTCAGAAATAGAGTCGATAACAAGAGATGTGTTTGTCAGAAACACAATACCCCCTATTGCGCCGCTTTGAAATAAAATTTCAATATATTATTTGGCAGGTTTAGAAATTATCTCCCCTTTAAAGCTTATTACTTCCCTTGTATTGTAATTATTTACTTTTGACCTTGAAGAATGACCTTGACCTTGACCTTTCACCACTCAAACTGTGCAACTCCATGACATACACATGCATGCCAAATATGAATTTGCTATCTTCAATATTGCAAAAGTTACGGCCAATGTTAAAGTTTTGGGACGGACGGACAGTTCAAATGCAATTATATGCCACCCTACCAGGGTCATAAAAACACATCATCATTTCAAACGATATAGAAAATGAAAGTCGTGTTTGCAAAAACCGGATATTGCCTTGATTTTCTCTAAAAGCCCAAATAAGCCAGCAACCCTGTTATCATGATGCTGAAACGCCTTTCAGACTTTCAATGGGAACAAAGTTCCCTTGTAGAGAAGTATCATTTTGAAAAAACAAATCTAACATATTTTATGCAATTCACATTATGTTCTAAATCCTTTAACACATGTATAATAAGGTTAACATAAATTGTTACTTAAAATTCCAATCCACAAACAGTTTAGATTTAGTGCATGTAGACATCATAATAGCAGTAAAATTCTATGGATAAGAATGCTGCACCAACCTTGGTTTTGACTAGACTGATGCCTGGACATTACAATGCCTGGTTCGCAGTTGTCACAGGTCACTGTGCCACTGTGAATGTGACACAGTAGCTGGGTGCCTGCTATCCAAATGTTAGAGCCATGACTCAAAACTACTGGATCACTCATCACTTTAGGCTTTAAAAAGGGAAAAATTACAAAAGGGCTAAAAACTACTGGATTGTCAAGGGTAACTTTTAAACATACAGAAAAGACAAAGAAAAGTATTTAAATTACCTTTAGTTATTATCAGGATTTCCATATTTTTGGACAATACAATTAAATTCATTTGTAAAAACAACATTTACCCATTTTATATACCAATGGTAGTATTATTCAGTTTATAATAGCTGATAGGGAGTTTGATTTTGAAACTATTTTTATTTGTAAGATTGATTTGTACACAAAGATTGATTCGGTTTCCCAACATTTAGTTGAATCCAGATTAAGTACCTGGTATATTGCTTCCATTTGGCTAAAATGATAAAGTAACGTAATGTAAGACTATAATCTACAATGTGATCCTATAAAAAAGCTGGAATTTCCTCATAATGTTAAAAGCTTAAACCTTCAGAGCTTGGTGTTAAGGTATGCCAATTATGACATTTAATTGGTTGTTAATTAGAGTAACATGAATAAATAGGTTCCGTTTTATGCTAAAATTTGTCTTAAACCATATGCTGCTGAAATACATCAAGCCCAGGCCGATGGTCGGGAGCTTAGCCATCTGTTTGGTCTAGCAAGGTTTCAGGGCTTCATTAGGGGAAAGGGTAGTTCCTGACCAGTCTGTACGCATGTGCAGGCTGGGCTTGAGCAATTCTTGCAACAAATGGCATTAGACCCAATTTTGCATGATGCACGTAATATATAAGCAACAATTGTTATATGACATTCTATTCTAAATGTTGTGGTACTGACCATTGAAATCCTAGTTCCATTAACAATGGTTCCATTTTGACTAGCATTGTCGACAATTTCATACTGTCTGCTTTGTTCATTGTAAGATATTGTTGCATGTTCCTGAAAAGCAAACAACACTCTTCACTATTGATTAACAATAACATCTATGCCATTAATTTATTGAGAATTTACAACAAATCCGAAAGACAAAAAAAAAATGTACAGGACATGAGGTCTGATAAATTTTAAAATTTACTGGACCTCAACAGATTTTTTCAGTCCTTGTTCTTCTTTAATCAAACAATAGAAAACACCTTTATAGAGTATTTTGCTATCATAATGGCGTTCATAATGTTCAACAATTCTAAATACAATAAAATAACAACTAAATTGTAAGCTGGTCTATTAAAACATATGGTAAAACTTTCAAATAAAAGTGAAAAAAGCTTTGAGATTTTTGTAATACATTACATGTTATTTTCAACAGCAATATAAAGCAGAACTCTTATTGTCCACACAAGAAAAAATCTGCTTATTTTATCGTTACACATCTATTGAAGTTAAAAAAAAACATAAACCAGTCTGTACTTGTTTAACATATTCCTGGTTTTGTTTTCATAATCAACCAAAACAAAGTTTCACTTTTTTGTTGGACACAAAGGCCCCAGTTTAAGGATTAATACCGGAACTAAGCAAATTTCTGCAATGTCCAAGATCCGATGTCTTTCCCATGGGTTGCATTTAAGATAATATAATTCATCCTGATCAATTTTACAAGAAACTTGTATGACATTGAGCTAATTAATGTTTATTTTTAAGTTACTTTAAGTAGAATTTTCAAGTTGTTATCAATATAACTTGTATAACAAGACTATTGCCAAGCAATATATGTCCCCTACCGGCTCCACCAATGTCAGAAATTCCACCATTGTCAGATTATTTTTTTTTGTTGCCATAGCAACCAGAATTTTTGACGTAGGAACAAAATGAAATGACTTGCATCATGTCCGTATTGCCATCTATCCATGTTTCAAGTTTCATGAAAAAATATGAATAACTTTTAAAGTCATCGCAGGATCCAGAAAACCACCATTTTCAGCAGTATTTCTAGTCTATTTGTTGCCATAGCAACCAGAATTTTTGACGAAGGAACAAAATGAAATGACATGCATAATGTCCATATTGCCATCTATCAATGTTTAAAGTTTCATGAAAAGATGTTAAGAACTTCTAAAGTTATCACAAGATCCAGAAAACAGACAGACAGACGCACAGAGAGGAAACCATAAAACCCCTCCGGTGAAACCGGTATGGGACTTATAAAAGCAGAATTCAGAAACGTTTTATATCATAGTTTATGATATTGTTCATTGGAGTCAACTAAAGGCTTCCAAATAACATTATGTTTAAAATCCAATGCAAAAGACATCCTTTTCTGAACTATAACGTTATATTGCATTATAGTCACTTTAGAATATAAGCAAAACACACTAAAATAAATATTTAAACAGAATGCACTTGTTTGACACATAAAGAAATATTTTCATTCAATCACATCATTATAAAGTTAGTCTAGTGTTGTATATAAATAAATATAGATAGTTTTTGCAGGTTGACAATGGAAACACCCTTACTCACTTTGCTAACATTCAAATCTGGGATGATGACATCACATTTTTCTCGACCAATCACAGAGCCGGTGCATGGAACTATGAACAGTGTACCCACAGACAAGCTGTCAGATGTGGTCACTATCATTCGGATACACGGGGGCCAGCTTGAAGCAAGTTCTGAAGAAGATTTTTGTGCTTAATTAACAGCAGGTGATGTACCAGATTTGAATATCAAAATTATTAAAATGTTCAGTGTGTGTAAAAATAAAATTAAATTGATGCCCCTTACATAATTATTCCAGTTTTTCATACATGCAATGCGTACACCAATTATGCAAGTGAATTTATATCAGATTTTTGTTTTTGTTTTTCAAAATAACTACCAATTTTATTCAAGCATTTGAGAGCTACAATAAGTTATTTCATTACTAAAACTGCAGAAATAGACAACAGTTGTTTTGTTGTTTTTTAATTGAACAGAATAAATGAAAAGGAACAAGCAAATTCGTTGAATTGATATCCCCTGCCAATATGCTTCTGGACACAAAAGTGTTTTATTTGACACTCAAAACAGTATTTTTTCAAGATACAAAGGGCCATAACTCTGTTATTATCCAATGGCGTACAATGCCGTTTGGCGTGCATCATCATCTTATCCATATATATACTAATACCAAGTTTCAATGAAATCCGCCAATGCACTTCCAAGATATGGCTCCGGACGGACGGAAAGACGGACTGACGGAAAGACTGACGGCAGACAGATGGACAGACAACGCCAAAACAATATCCCTCCGCCTATGGCGGGGGATAACAAGCCTTAGACAATATTGAATGCATTACATGTTTCCCCTATCATTGAAAACAGCTCATAATAAAGATTTATGAATTACTTTCATGGTGCCCTTTATTTGTATCATTTGAAAAACAAGAATATCTGTGAAACTCATGATGCTCCCCAAGTATGTGCTTGGTTCATGAGTGGGTTTTTTAACAGGTCATGGAAGGGACGCCACTCTCAGAAAATTCATCTCTTCCAATCAAAATTGTAGATACATATTGTAAACCAATCAAACAACCTTTTACAAATCGCAAATATTGTTTCTGTTTATGAGGTAAACAACTACCAATAGAGTTCATAACAGGTAATCGATACGATTATTGAGGCGTTTCTTGCGGTGTTCGAAAAAAAACAGGTGTCTGATACACGCCGAGGTTACTCTAAATTGTGTGGAAAGAGCATAAAACTTTTTCGGATTATAAGTTTCTGAGATTTGGCGCAGACATGAATAATCTGTTAGAAAATGAAAGATTAATAATCAAAGGGCAAAAACTCTCTGCAAATCATAGCACCAGAACAACTGGCACGTTTGCAAATGTCAACCCTTTGGGGATGCTGCATATAAAGTTTAATCAAATTTGGATTATTATTTTCTGAGATCTCGTGACAAAACGTCCATCAAATTTTGATAATAAATGTTTGAGGTTATAAGCAGCAACAAACATGTAACATGCAACAGACAGGAAAATTGCCAAAGCAGTGTTTTTGTCTATGTTTTTAATGATTGTTTACAGTATACTTATTAAATAAACAATTCATAAGATCATAATGAAAATATTTCCACAGCGTATATATACATGTATATGGAGTCTATAATTTACAAGGGAATTATCAAACCTGCATTCTCCTGTGTGCCCATTGTTAGGCCTGGTGCAACAATGCTGAACTCCTCCCCATGACTCGTAATATACTCATCATACACAGGCACTGTAGTCCTGCTCCCTTGCTGCTCTAACTGAGGGGCCATTTCATGACCTTCATAGCAATAATTGTCTTCAAGCTCACTGTCAAGGCTAGAGTCCTCTGATACATCCTCCAGCTCTAAGCTGTTATCGCAACATTCGCCTGACTCTATGCCTATATTATCATCTTTCCTTGCATGGCCTTTCTTCCTTTTACTGTGCTTCTTCTTTTTGTGCTTGGATTTAGACCCTATCTTACTGTGTCTTCTTTTGTGACACTTCTTGTTGTCATCCTCACTGAGATCTTCAACCTTTATGTCTGTGCTTAGCTCTTCACATTTATTGTCTGTATTTGGTTGGCTATCATTAATGTCTGTTTCTTCCTTACTATTATCTTGAGTTCCCATGTCCAAATCTTTATTTTCATCATCAATATCCATTTTGGCTTCACAATGGTTTGATTGATCAACTCTTTCCACATCACTATTAGCATCATCACTTTTTCTATGTTTTCTATGACGTTTCTTGCTTTTAGATTTGTGCTTTCTTCGTTTTTTCCTTTGCTTAGAGTTACTACTACTCCTAGACCTTGATTGCAATTCAAAATAGCCACTATGCTGATTCCGCCATTGTTTTTCATTTGTGCGCATAGAATGTCTATTTCTACTTCTTCTCCTTTCTTTTAAATAATCTTCACTTAACTCCCCCTTCTCTTTTTCTTCATGATCATCAGCATGTTGATGTTCTTCCAGTTTCTTTCTCTCTCGTCTATTTTTGTGCGTCTGAAAGCAATGGAATCATTTTAATGACGGTGACCGTATCTCTTATTTACCTATGGCAGGGTGTGGCCTGCTGTATTGTTTGTATGGAGTAATGTTAAGGTCAGCAAAACCAGTGAGCACCTCTTCATAGCCGGTCAGTCTGTCATGGTTGCCATGGTAATATACCTGGGAATAAAACAAACAGGTAGTGATGAGTCCATTGAGCATTTATGGCAAACACAGGCAATCAAGTATATAATTTATATATGTCCTAGCATTTTTGGCAATCCATAGAAAAGAGAATCAAAAATGATTGCTCTATTTCTGTCCTGAATTGTATTCTTTTATTGTTCTGTATGATTGAAAATATTGTATATTGTGTTGAATATTTTAAGTCTTTAGAAAAAAAATGGAAGTTTTGATGCTTTCATGACTGCTTTTTGGAAAACAATGAACTGAGATAAAACGGACAGTTAACTACCGCCAGCCTTCTGTTAATACAAGCTCTATAAAGTTAACAGATGTAGTAAGACTGACCTGGGGTGCATTTTCTGATGCAAAACTGTGTTGCTGGAAAGATGAACTACTCTGAAAAACATAAAAATTATATACAGTCCAACCTGCCTAAGTGACCGCCTGTTAATAGCGACCAACTGTCAATAAAGACCGCATCGATTTCCCACGGAACGATTTCCTTATATATTGAACCTGGGAATAAAGCCTTCCTGCCAACAACGACCAGCAACCGCCATTTCACATTCCCAAAGTCGATTTTGATAGCTAACAACGACCACTTTAACAACCAGCGACTACCATTTTACATTCCCATACCTTGATTGACTAACACAATCATTTTAATTAATGTAATATATCGTTTTATAACGAATAATTTAGATTTGACAAAACAGCATACATTAACTTATCAATACATAAAACAATATGTTTTCAGCATTTTCTATTAAACATTGTACGTTGTCATCGGTTTGAAAGAAGCTGACAACGACCACTTCAATCATAACAATTAACGATTTCACAAATAAAACAATGGCCGCCATAATGCTGTGATAGTCACGTTATAAAATTTTACCAATGCACTTGTCGGTCGCTATAGAGATATTGGCAAGTGACAATTAACTCAAATCGATAGCAGTTTTTTTGTTTATTTAACACACGTTGCTAATTGGTAGCAGCCTGCTTCTTTTATGCATTTGACAGTTTGTCGAAAGTGTAATAAGTTGCCTTTTTAGTGACTCGCGATTAAGGTACTACTTGCCGAAAAATATCAAAGAAAAGTTTGGGGCCCACGTCAAATAGTCATTAAGGCAATTAACGGTTTGGTTATAAAAACGATGCCCATTACACACATACATTTTGATATTCATTCCTTTCTTAAATTTCTCAGTGATAATACGTGCTTACTGTGTTTCGTTGTTACTACTGGTATGTTGATTATCTGCCTGGTATCTTATTCTTTTAGATTTTGAAATTGAAATAATACATGTAAATATAAAATAAAACTGTGTTTCCAATCCTTTATTACATTATACATGCATTAGTATTCCCTTATTTAAACAATAGAGCACATACATAGGTAAAAAACCTGGTAAAAGCCTACTAGCATACATGTATTTTGCAAAGTTTTAATCGACTCTGCCAATAAAGACCACCTGTGAACAAAAACCACAACGACCAAATCCCTTGAGTGGTCTGTTTTAGCAGGTTGGACTGTATAATGAAATGCTGAACAAAGAATAGTCAAGGAGATACCTAATTGTTTGTGGTCGGAAATATTTCATAGTATGGCATCTTTCAGTTTTTGAAGAATTGTTTATGACTTGCTGAAATATTACTATTCAGGCATCATGAAACTTCTATACAATGTTGTTGTTGATGATATAATGTAAATTAATCTAACATACATATAATCAGTATTGTATTCAAACAGTTATTAGCTACTTAAATCATTTTTAAACAACATATCCAATGGAGCCAGTCTTTGTAAAAACTTGACATTATGCATGTGCATAAGGTGTTGTCCCAAATTAGTCTTAGACAAGTGCATTCTGTTTAGTCCACACAGCCTGATGGGGGATGTAAGGTTCGGAAGGGAACCAAACAAAACATTGATAAAACATTGATAAAACCACATTTTTATTTCTTTCACTTCTACATTCAATTGTTCTATGATAGTATGGTTTATCACTATATGAAGCTACTAAGTTATAACAATACAAACAGCTGACGGTTTACCTGTGTCTCAACTTGTGCATGGAACACATATTCTCCTTTTTCATAGTTGAAGTAGTAGTAGCAGCCAGATGAGGGGTCATAAAATAAGGTTGTTTTCTGGAAAAGAACAAAACATAATCTCATTAAGATTATATCCAGTCTGATGCTTAAAAAATGTACATCCTATCAGCTGACTAGCAATGACTACTAATGGATCAAAGATAAAAATTTGATACCAATGTGATTGATCAAATTATATTATCGTCTACAAACATTTGTTTTCCACACATGTTTACATCAATATTGGCCACTGTGACGTTCACAGAAAGGATGTAATATTGATTAAGGTAGTAGCCTATATCGATGAAATTCACATCATACTATATCACCCCCCCCCCCCCAGTCAATAAGGTCGCCGTGGTGTAATGGTTGTGATGTTTGCCTAGCGATCGGGAGGTCATGGGTTCGATCCCCACTGTTGGAGCGTTCTTTAGATCTCCCCCATAGACACCAAGTACTGGCTCTAAGCCCAGGAAACAGACTCGAATGCTTTCTATAAGCCTGAGGCTTTTAATGCTATCAAGGTAAAATAAATAGGTTTGAACTTTAAATTAAGTGAATAAGTGTTTTATTACATGATCACAGTATGGGCAACATGCACATGCAAATACAACTTAAATAATCTGTATGCTAAACTTTTTTCCCATTCAAGTAATTTTTAAACCCTGCCGATACATAATTGTAAAATGAACAGATCGATAGCAAACAATAAAAATTGCAATTTCGTAACACGTTGCAATAATATCTATATTATTGCCAGATTGAGATAAAAGCTGTTCCTGGCTCTCACAGCATATCATACATCACCCCTCATACAAAATAGTGAACCTAAATCCATGGATAAATCTTAAGTGTTTTTTTAACCAAACATATTAGAAGGAGGGAAAATAAGACTTTTGAGAATATGCCACGAATTGGTATTTGCCAACCTTTGTCTAGACCAATGAAATTGTGCTTATTTATTTATCATTAATTATATATTATGTTTCATCTATGTGCAATAATACAACAACAATTTGTAACCATGACAAATTAACAAAACATGACAGTGTCCATATGGCAAGGATGGTCCCTAAATCCTCTATAGTCTGAATACCGCCCTTATATTACTCACAAGCTGCTTATTGATCAACTTCGACCTTTGACCTCTCAAATAGTGAACTTTACCTATGAGATAGGGGGATGGGCGTTTCACCTTACACATTGTCTTCTGAAAGTTGCATTCTGTAACCAGTTATTCAAAATCAATCAATACATGACAAAATTAGGGTTGAGACAGGAAAATTTGCACAAACAGACAGAGAGACTCACAGACGGACAGACAGAAATACAATGCAACTGCTGCCATATCTCACCTTCTTTGAAGATGAGCAAAATTAGTAATGTAACATAACATGTAGTCTTATGATGGTGGACACGTGTAAATAAGACTTGTGTGATGTGGTGTATCAGAGCATGTCTACATGTGAAAGGAAAGCAACGTCAGACAAAGAGTACATTAGAGTGCCCTTGAGAAATACCTTGACCACCTTATGTGTGGTTGACTTAGAGTGCCCTTGAGAAACAGCTTGACCACCTTATGTGTAGTTGACCTCTGAACAACATGTCAAGTAAATGTGCAATTTTTAAAAATGTCAAACCATATTTTGACTGAACCAGAGTACGTAAAAGGTGTTAAAAGAAGCAAGTCACTGATTGATTACCCATGAGTGGATGTAGGATCAAACAAACAAGAGGGCCATGATGGCCCTGAATCGCTCACCTGACTCATTAAGATCAGATGAAAACTATGACCTCTATTGTCTACACAATGTTTTTCTATGATTTGACCTAGTGACCTAGTTCCTGACTCTAGATGACCCAAATACAATCCCAATCCAGATTTCATCAAGATAAACATTCTGACCACAGTTCATAAATATTGGATGAAAACTGTGACCTCTATTGTCAACACAAGGTTTTTCTATTTATTTGACCTAGATTTTTACCCCAGATGACCCAAATACAATCCCACCCAGATTTCATCAAGAATTCTGACCAAATTTCATAAAGGTTGGATGAAAACTGTGATCTCTAATGTCTACACAAGGTTTTTCTATTATTTGACCTAGTGACCTAGTTTTTGACCCCAGATGACCCAAATAAAATCCCAACCCAGATTTCATCAAGATAAACATTCTGACCAAATTTCATAAAGATTGGATGAAAACTGTGACCTCTATTGTCTACAGAAGGTTGTTCTATTATTTGACCTAGTGACCTTGTTTTTTACCCCAGATGACCCAAATACAATCCCAAACCGGATTTCATCAAGATAAACATTTTGACCAAATTTCATCAAGATTGGATGCAAACTGTGACCTCTACTGTCTACACAAACAAATTGTTGACGGACGGACGCACGGACACATGCAGGCACGCACAACGGACGCCGGACATCACACGATCACATAAGCTCACCGTGTCACTTCATGACAGGTGACCTAAAAATATGTGTCGGAGATAAACATGAACAGTTGTGGTTAAAATCGAATAGAAACAAGGGCTGTTTGTAAAACATGCATGCCCCCCTATATGGGCTATAAGTTGTAGTAGCAGCCATTGTGTGAATACGTTTTTGTAGTAGTAGTAGTGGCAGTAGTAGTAGAAGTGATGGTGGTGGTGGTGGTGGTGGTGGTGGTGGTGGTGGTGGTGGTGGTGGTGGTGGTGGTGGTGGTGGTGGTGGTGGTGGTGGTGGTGGTGGTGGTGGTGGTGGTGGTGGTGGTGGTGGTGGTGGTGGTGGTGGTGGTGGTGATGGTGGTGGTGGTGGTGGTGGTGGTGGTGGTGGTGGTGGTGGTGGTGGTGGCTCATTTACAGGTCAGATTTGGAATCTCTGCTGTAAAATGAGATTTTGAATGAATTAAAGGGAGGCAAATGTGTAATAGAAAGAACATGCATAAACCGTAGTTGTTTCCCTTGTTTGAACCATGCAAAATCCTTACAAGTTTGGAAAGAATTCGATGAAAAATGTGGACTTTATTGCATAAACACCATTTTCTCAACTTAAGGGGAGGTAATTCTGTACTTCATGGACCAATAATGCTCATTTTTTGTAGGGTTCGTGTCCTCATTGATATAAACACACTGTGCAAATTTGGAAAGGATCGGACAAAAAATGTGGAAGATTTTTGAAAGTTTTCACAAAATAGGCAAAAACGAATAAACATGCAAAGTTCAACGAGCTCCTGCGGCCATGTTTTTTGACGAATAAAATTTCTTTGAACAACTTTTCAGGGGAGCCTTCAAAGGTCATCCCTGTGAAATTTTTTGAAAATCTGATGAGCGGTTTCTGACAAGAAGATTTTTTAAGGTTTTTACCATATATGGTCATGGCGGCCATCTTGGTTATGTGATCAAATTTTTTTTAACAATTCTTTTGTCCCATGACCTAGGGATGCTCCACATGAAATTTAGTTGAAATTGGCTCAATGGTTTAGTAGAAGAAGATGTTTACAAATTGTTTACAGACAGACAGACAGACGGACGGCCGGACGCCGGACGGTGAGTGATCACAATAGCTCACCCCGAGCTATCGCTCAGGTGAGCTAAAAACAAGAAACCGTCAGAGACGGGTGATGCTCCCCAAAGGTTTTTTTTTGTCACAATATTGCACTTTATATTCAGATAAAAGGAAACGTCTTGTGGGAACAGTAGTTGGGGGGAGAATTTTTTATAGAAAATTTCAAAGGGCCATAACTCTGTGAAAAATCATCTGACCAGAACCCCCTAATAATTTGCAGATCTCCTCTTGGTAATGAAGCTTCCTATAAAGTTTCATTGAATTCCGGTCATTAGTTGCTGGGAAATAGCCCCGACAAAAATTGTGCACGGACGGATGGACAGACAGACACACACGCGCGGACAGACAAAGCAGCGACTATATGCTCCCCGAAAATAAATTTTGGGGGAGCATAAAAAGTCCAAAATGTTCAGGATCATAGTGGGCACCAGTTACAAATGAATAGTACACAAGTGGGCACCAGTTACAAATGTATAGTACACAGAGGATGAAGAACCAACCACATATCCAGTTCATTCTTTAAACAGGGTCATAAAGTTAACCTGCTTTAAAATTACAGTTCATGCTAGATGTAAGATCAAACATGTAACCAGTCCAATACTTACAGGGTCATAGTAATCACCAGTCTCTGGGTGGAAATACTGACTGAACGTAGCATCAAACACATAACCAGTTCAATACTTACAGGGTCATACAAGTAACCAGTCTCTGGGTGGTAGTACTGACTGAACGTAGCATCAAACACATAACCAGTTCAATACTTACAGGGTCATACAAGTAACCAGTCTCTGGTTGGTAGTACTGAATGAATGTAGTATCAAACACATAACCAGTCCAATACTTACAGGGTCATACAAGTAACCAGTCTCTGGGTGGTAGTAGTGATTGAATGTAGTATCAAACACATAACCAGTCCAATACTTACAGGGTCATAGTAACAACCCGCCTCTGGGTGGTAGTACTGACTGAATGTAGTATCAAGCACATAGGCAGTCCAATAGTTACAGGCTCAATAATAATCAGTATCTGGGAGGAAGTAGTGACTAAATGTTGTGTCAAACACATAACCAGTCCAATACTTACAGGGTCATAGTAGTAACCAGTCTCTGGGTGGTAGTACTGACTAGATGTAGGATCAAACACATAACCAGTCCGTTTCAACATCGCCTCCTGTTCATCCTGCTCTTGTTGTTGAATTACAGACTCAGCAGCTTGCTTGATACTTTCAGCTATTGATAGTGTACATGCATTGGATTCTGCCTACAAAAGTAAAAGATTATATGATTCAAGTCCTGTCTTCTTAAAGATACATGTACATATGAAATTGTAAGCATTTCATTTAAGAGCATATTGATACCCGGGTAACCCATATTTTAAAAGTTTTAAAAGCCCATAAACACTCAAAATCAACTAATATTTCTTACAATATTTTGAAAAATAAGGTGAACACATAAAAAATCAATAGCAATAGCCAAAATTTCAACGCTAGAAGTGGCCTGGTAACAAATTCACCCAGTCCAAAATGATTGTTTTCATTTTTGTGTGTCACAATATATTCTATGTGATTTTCAAGCTACGATATCCGAATTTATGAGCAAACTCGAGATTGACTTTGGGAAGCTTCTTAAGCAAGATGTCGTTCTCATGAATATGTCGTTCTTCCTGAAGCCCGAGTCTCACGTTCGTTTGAAAATGTTCGGATTTCATGGCCGGAAATTAACATGAAATATATTGTTGCACAAAAAACAAGGCTATTGTCAAGCAATATGGTCCCCTACCGGCTCCACCATTGTAAGAAATTCCACCATTTTCAGATTATTTTTTTGGGGTTGCCATAGCAAGCACAATTTTTGACGTAGGAACATAATGAAATGACGTGCATAATGTCCATATTGCCATCTATCCAAGTTGCAAGTTTCATGAAAAAATATTAAAAACTTTTAAAGTTTTCGCAGGATCCAGAAAAGTGTGACGCACAGACAGACTGACTGACAGACAGACAAAGCACACACCATAAGTCCCCTCCGGTGAAACCGGTAGGGGACAATAAAACAAGCATTGTGTATCTTACAACCAACACCTCTTAACCCCTTTCTGAGCTATGTTCAAGGTAAAATTCAAGAATATGTGGGTCATTGGGTATGAAAAGTCTTGCACATCTACACTTCATGGTGATGACATACTTGCAATTTTAATTTATCATTTGAGAAATGTTGAAGCAGTTCATCTCCATAAACTTAAAACATTTTAAGAACACAACAGTCTGCCCAACACACCGAAAATATTGACCTTGACCTTTTACATATTGACCTCTAAATCAATAGACTTGTTCTTTCCTCACTCATATCCAGCATTCCATTTCGTTTGATCAAAGGACAAAGTGTTCCCAAGATGGTGAAGACGCACAACGAATTTCTTTCAAAAAGTGATTATATCAAGATATCTGCTCTTACAAAAGTATCACACAAATGTAACAATTAATTTCTAAAAATGGCATACATCTGCCAAAATACAAAATACAGTTATGGGGTTTCGTGTCCACATCAGATGTTAACAAGAGCACCGCATAACGGGTGCCATGCTCAGCTGCAAAAGCTTGACAGAATATTTTTTTTTAGAGGTCACAATGACCTTGACCTTTGACCTAGTGACCCAACAAGAGATGTATTTGTCAGAAACACAATGCACCCACTTTGAAATAAAATTTATATTTATCATTTGGCAGGTATAGACATCATCTGCCTTAAAAGCTTTATTACTTCCCTTGGATTTTGTCTAATCCAACCGGGGGCGGGTGAGGTCTGTAGACAGTCAAAAATGACCAAGTCAGACATCACTGACAACCAAGGCCTGTGGTTTATCAAAGAGATCATAGCCCGAGTTCATCATGTATGTATGGACATTAGTCCACTGGTATTTAATGAAAACTAGCATTCACAAATTAGAACAGGTAAGAAATGATAATTATATCAAGAGATGTGTTCGTCAGAAACACAATGCCCCCTATTGCGCCGCTTTGAAATAAAATTGCTATTTATCATTTGGCAGGTAAAGAAATCATCTCCCTTTAAAGCTTATTACTTTCCTTGAATTTTGTCCTATCCAACTGGGTGAGGGGGGGGGTCTCACAGTCAATTATGACCATGTCAGACATCACTGACAACCAAGGCCTGTGGTTTAAAAGTCTTGAGATCATAGCCAGAGTTTTTTTTTCTTTTTCATAGTTGATCATGTATCTATGGACATAAATCCACAGGTATGTAATGAACATCAAAGAAATGATAATTATATCATTTAAAAAAAAAATTACAAATCAATCAGTTGAGTTATAAATAATCAAAATAATAAATCTGTACAGTAACTGTGAAAAGAACTTCAATTCTTGGTAAGGAAATATATAATATGAGATTTATAATTATATAATTTACTTCCCTTGAAAATAATTGTCTCTAACAAACCTCTATTTTTAGTAGCAAATAATTAAAAGTCACTATCGTGACTGTGATTGACCACTCGAAATGTGCAGCTTCATGAGATACACATGCATGCCAAATATAAAAAGTGGCTATGTTCAATATTGAATAATTATCTCCCTTTTTACAGCTTATTACTTCCCTTAAATTTGTATTTTTTTCTGTAGACCGTAAAGGATGAAACTGACCTTTTACCACAATGTGTTTGTCAGAAACACAATGCCGCCTACTGAGTCGCTTTGATTTATTTAACAAAAATATATAAGTGGGCAGGTCAGATAACTATGTCCATTTAAAGCTTATTACTTCCCTTGACTTTGTTTTTTCAACCCTAGACCTTGAAGGATGATGTTCACCTTGAAATTTTACCACTTAAAATGTGCAGCTCCATGAGATACACATGCATGCCAAATATCAAGGTGCTATCTTCAATATTTAAAAAGTTATGGCCAATGTTAGGGTTTTAGCACGAGGCCTACGGCGGACGTTGGACGACGAGCTGGCTATGACAATAGCTCGGGTTTTCTCAGAAAACAGCCTCGCTAAAAATAATAGATATTTAAGGAAGCAATATAATGTGTGTACTGTGAAACTTCCCTATACAAAATTAAAGTTCTGAGTGTGCCGAAGAGTATTGCATAAAAAGATAATGCATGTGTCCATACCAGAACAAACAAGGTGGACAGCACACAACATTACTGTATACATTTACTTAAACCTAATGCAATTTTGTGTGTCTAAAGACGTTAAATCGATTTAACATCAATATAAAACTTTCAACATTTCATATAATAATTAAACCTTGTTCTTGAAAAACTGGGCTTACTCACTGCATATGGGTAAAGTGTCGTCCAAGACTGGGCTTACTCACTGCATATGGGTAAAGTGTCATCCAAGACTGGGCTTACTCACTGCATATGGGTAAAGTGTCATCCAAGACTGGGCTTACTCACTGCATATGGGTAAAGTGTCCTCCAAGACTGGGCTTACTCACTGCATATGGGTAAAGTGTCGTCCAAGACTGGGCTTACTCACTGCATATGGGTAAAGTGTCATCCAATACTGGGCTTACTCACTGCATATGGGTAAAGTGTCATCCAATACTGGGCTTACTCACTGCATATGGGTAAAGTGTCGTCCAAGACTGGGCTTACTCACTGCATATGAGTAAAGTGTCGTCCAAGACTGGGCTTACTAACTGCATATGGGTAAAGTGTCGTCCAATACTGGGCTTACTCACTGCATATGGGTAAAGTGTCATCCAAGACTGGGCTTACTCACTGCATATGGGTAAAGTGTCCTCCAAGACTGGGCTTACACGCTGCATATGGGTAAAGTGTCATCCAAGACTGGGCTTACTCACTGCATATGCAAAGCTCCAGATAAGGGTCGTATTTTCGTAATTACGAATTATTTTCAAGTCCGTTACGTATTTATTTTAAAATCTTGTCGTACCGTTAAGAATTACAAAATTGAGTTACGAATATTATTTTTACATCGGTTCGTATCGATTTTTATTGAGTTCTTTTCGCGTATTAAAGATCTTTGAGGTGCTTATATAGAATGGTTATCGGGTTTGTTTAACAAAGCGCATTTGTTTCCAATAAAAGCGGCGTATACAGTCTATCTGTCAAAAAAACAATGGCGGCGCCCAGAGAGCGTCCTAAAAAACTGCAAAGCGTCCAAAAACACGCTTTTAACATATTGTACGCAAAGTGAGCCGAAGTTAAATGTTTAGAAAGACATTATAGAAAAGATCTTATACGATGTTGTATGTTCAGTTGCCGACACAGTCGGAAAAGCTTAACAAAAACGCGACACGACGGGTCCAAACTTAAACACAAAAAAAACATTGAATGAGTGGAAGGGACAAGTCACGTGGCTAATCTTTGAAAAGATTGAAAGGGAGACCTGTTTTAATTGTGAAATATGTAAAAATTCATCTAAGGCATGCAATCTAAGCACAGTTTGTTTTTTTGAGCATATGAAGGTATTTGAAAAATAAAATTGTAAAATACTGCAAAGACACTGTTGAACTCTTATCAATAAAGTTGCTAGTATGTTTACTTTGATTTTTTTTTGCATGAAAATAGCCATTATTATTTATTTTTAGGTCACTTAGAGAAAATAAGAATTATTTTCCAAAACTTAGTAGTAACGTTAAGAATAGAATTTCAGAGTTAAGAATTCTTTTTGAAAATCTGGTAATAATTTAAAAATTTCACAAAACCTTATCTGGAGCTCTGATATAGGTAAAGTGTCGTTCAAGACTGGGCTTACTCACTACATATGGGTAAAGTGTCGTCCAAGACTGGGCTTACTCACTGCATATGGGTAAAGTGTCATCCAATACTGGGCTTACTAACTGCATATGGGTAAAGTGTCGTCCAAGACTGGGCTTACTCACTGCATATGGGTAAAGTGTCGTCCAAGACTGGGCTTACTCACTTCATATGGGTAAAGTGGCCTCCAAGACTGGGCTTACTCACTGCATATGGGTAAAGTGTCATCCAAGACTGGGCTTACTCACTGCATATGGGTAAAGTGTCATTCAAGACTGGGCTTACTCACTGCATATGGGTAAAGTGTCATTCAAGACTGGGCTTACTCACTACATATGGGTAAAGTGGCCTCCAAGACTGGGCTTACTCACTGCATATGGGTAAAGTGTCATCCAATACTGGGCTTACTAACTGCATATGGGTAAAGTGTCATCCAAGACTGGGCTTACTCACTGCATATGGGTAAAGTGTCCTCCAAGACTGGGCTTACTCACTGCATATGGGTAAAGTGTCGTCCAAGACTGGGCTTACTAACTGCATATGGGTAAAGTGTCGTCCAAGACTGGGCTTACTCACTGCATATGGGTAAAGTGTCATCCAATACTGGGCTTACTAACTGCATATGGGTAAAGTGTCATCCAAGACTGGGCTTACTCACTGCATATGGGTAAAGTGTCATCCAATACTGGGCTTACTAACTGCATATGGGTAAAGTGTCGTCCAAGACTGGGCTTACTCACTGCATATGGGTAAAGTGTCGTCCAAGACTGGGCTTACTCACTGCATATGGGTAAAGTGTCGTCCAAGATAAGCATGCGTTATCTGCACAGGCTAATCAGGGACAACACTTTCAGTCAAGACTTAATTTTCCTTTAGAAGGGACCTCTATTATACGAAAAATTCCATAAAAGCAGAAAGTGCCATCCCTGATAAGCAAGTGCAGACTGCACAGGCTAATTTGGGATAACACTTAAGTCACACCCATCAAGCCCATTTCTTCCAGAACAAGGCTCTAGTACATACAAAATACTTCACTGAATTTAGCTACCTGCTGGTCCACTGCCATAGTGTGGTCTGTAGCCTTGGAAGCTGCCTTTAGATTGTCATCGCTCCATTTTGGTAATATAACTATATAAATATTAAATGAAAAATGAGTACTTCACCTAATAATTGTTGACAGAACTGGAGTCAAATAACATTTAAAATAAAATGTATAGGGACAAAGTTAGTCACTTTACTTTAACATTACAATGCATATAACAATACATTCTGCACTTAAATACAAAATGAGGGGGAAAGAAAAATTACTCAAATGACTCTTTGAGTGTTAATTCTTTGTATCCTTGCATTTGTGAATAATGAATTGCAAATTTAGCCTTCTCACAGACATAACTAGAAATGGCGCTGCAGAGGCAGACGTATCCCCACCCCGCAAGTTTGACCCAGGGGCGCACCAGGGTTGGTAATGGGGCCATGCATAGTTGAGATTGACCGTGTTGTCATAAGAGAAGTACAGTATAAATTAGAAGTGAATTGGTGTAGAAATGAAGAAATTATAGTGAAAGGCAATATTGGGTGGGTGTGGCCTATGTGGGCGGGGCGCCCCAGGGTTGGTAGATTGTAGGACATAAGCCCCCCAGGACAAAACCCCCCCAATGAAAAAATGAACATTTGGACAATTGCCCCCCCAGTAGAAATGACGGGTAGGATATAAGCCCCCCAGTGCTTATTTTGCATCTGGATATTTGCCCCCCAATGCTTATTTTAGAAGTGGACATTAGCCCCCCAGTGCTAATATCATATGTTGTTTCCATTAGACTAGTATATCTCTGTATTTGGATTCAGTATTATTTCATATCTCCTAAATATATAATCATAGAAACTTGGATCATTATAATTCGAAATAAAAAAGGTCCAGAAACTCACTTCAATTGCCTAATCTTAGGTTAAACAAACATCTTAAAGAATTTGAATTGTTTTTTAATTAATCAATCAAAAGGATTATCAGCTTGTTAAAGGTGTGACATGTGGCTTTGAAAATATACTTGTTAATGAAAATTAAAGGCTTCTGTATTTAATCAATAAAAATGATTAAAAGGTGGTGATAACTGGACATGATTATCTGCTCAATCGAGTAATGTCATTTAGAATTAGGCACTGGGGGGCAAATGTCCACGTCTAAAATAAGCACTGGGGGGCAAATGTCCAGATGCAAAATAAGCACTGGGGGGCTTATATTCTACCTGTCATTTCTACTGGGGGGCAATTGTCCAAATGTTCATTTTTTCATTGGGGGGGTTTTGTCCTGGGGGGCTTATGTCTGGATCCCGGGTTGGTAATGGGGCCATGCATAGTTGAGATTGACCGTACTGTCATAAGAGAAGTTCAGTATCAAATTAGTAGTGAATCGGTGTAGAAATGAAGAAGTTATAGTAAAAGGCAATTTTGGGTGGATGTGGCCTATGTGGGCGGGGCGCCCCAGTAGAGCTGCAACGATTCGATCTGATGCATCGAAAATCGGTTTTAAATGCGTCGATTCGATTACGATACCAACCCTACCAATTTCGATTCGATTCTTTAACATATAAACGTAGTTACGTAAAATGCGCTGTACTCTGACTATTTGATACGGGAAGGTATAGGTTTTATCGTTACCTGTAATTACGACGCGCGCTATCGGTTACTTATTACTTTAGTCATCCAATCAAGTGCGTTACGGTCTACTTTTGGAAAAGCGTCAAAATGGCTGAACAAGTTGTGGCCGACAAATTGAAATTATCAGATGCGCCTTAGAAGCTCAAATCAAAAGTATGGCAGTGTTTTGGGTTTCGGGCTGGTAGCCCTCCCGATAAAGCTACGTATAAACTGTGCTTCATGGACGTGCCGTACCCTAAGTCCGACTCAACCACTAATCTTATTCAACATGTGTAGTCAACAAAATCTTCTAGTCAGAAGTTTATTGATATTAATATTGAATTCCTAATGTGCTATTCTCTTATATGTGTTTTATTAAAATATTGACATAGTTTGTCAGAAAATTGGCAGTTTCTTGCTAAATATTTCTTACAAATGTTAATTTAACCCACTTTCAACAGTTTTTAAAACACTATTGAATCAACCAAACTATATCTAACAAACACACAAATGCCCAAGATATCTAGTTATGCAACACATTTGAACAGAAATGTTTATTTTGAAGCAGACGAGTGCATAAATGATAAAGCTAGGTTGAAATATGAATCGAATCGAAACAATCGGTATCGGACTGTCTGAAATCGAATCGTGCTGTTGGTGAATCATTGCAGCTCTACGCCCCAGGGCAGGTAATGGGGCCATGAATAGTTGAGATTGACCGCATTGTCATAAGAGAAGTTCAGTATCAATTAGAAGTGAATCGGTGTAGAAATAAAGAAATTATAGTAAAAGGAAAATTTGGGTGGGGTGGCCTATATGGGAGGGGCATACAGGCAAATCAGGGACGACACTTTTTGCTTTTAACCCTTTAAGCGCTGGAACCGAATTTTGAAGGCCTTTGCAAACAGTTTGGATCCAGATGAGACGCCACAGAACGTGGCGTCTCATCTGGATCCAAACTGTTTGCTATTCTGATAGTATTCTTTGAAAAAAATCGAAGAAAATGCTAATTTTAAAACTTCAGCAGACAACATTTTAGCAGATGACAAATTACCCAGCATGCAAAGGGTTAAGGTACTTTTTGTTTAAGGAAGAATCTTCTCAGTGAATATCCAGACAGAGAGTGTTGTCCCTGATTAACCTGAGCGGACTCTTCTCAGTGAATATCCAGTTTAGGCAGAGAGTGTTGTCCCTGATTAACCTGAGCGGACTGTACAGGCTAATCTATCACAATACTTTATCCATATGCATTGAATTCCATTTTTCCAGTGCAAGACTCTAACATATTGACAACATGCATACCTGAACTTAAGTTGAGAAGGTGTTCAGTGTCCACCTGTACACCCTCGCTCACCATGTGTCGGTGCTTAGAATTATGAATATTACTGCTTAGCTGCTCCACCTGAATATGGGAAAACTGAGTACAAACTACTCAAATTCAAGTTTGGGTCAATGGAGCATATACATGTATCAAAAATATGTTCAATGAAAAAGGTAGAAATTTCACCTCTCACATGATGATCTTAAAAATTTATCGTCTTCTGTTATAACGTCACTCAGTGTTTGCTGGACAAAATAAAAGCAATAGAGTGGTATAAAAGTTTCTGATCAGTGAGTTTGATTGACAGCTGGCGAGTGATCAATTTACCATACAGGTATAGCATTTGATAAGCAGACTAAATGAGACCATTCACCAAGATATCAACTACTAACACAGTGACATGACATTATAATCTGCATACATATCATGATATCACCAAAAAAAACTTAAATCTATTTACATGATGTACTTTAAAACATCATTAAATTGTCATTGTCAAAAAAATGCTTAAATTTATCCATAAATTATACATGAAACCTACCTTGAACAGCCGTTGTATACAGTTCATTTTTCTATATTACAGAATTTGAACCTCACTGTGGGAAACAGGTCTTAATGCATGATAATAAAGTTTTGCCCTAGATGCGCCTTTGTCCACACGCTTATCAGGGACAACACTTTGCACTATTATAGAATGTTTTGTCTAAAGTAAGTCTCTTCTTATAAGCCTGTGCAGATCTGGGATGACAATTACAGCACAATTAAATGAAACCTGGATTTCCCAGAGCAAGGCCCATTTATCATGTTAAAGCTAAATCTCACATACCATTTTTCGCATCACCTCATTATAATCATCCGACTTTTTCAGCAGCCTGAGTGTTGCTTCCAGTTTCTTCTTTGTGATGCTCAGTTCTGTCCTGCACTCCTGCAGACTGTGAACAAGCTCACTTTTTGAAAGCAGATGGAAGTCAGAACTACCATCACTTTCACATTCGCTGCTTTCTATGTCTGATTCATTCACATCTCCAATCACAGTTTTTTCTATATGATATTCCATTTTGTTATCTCTTTCCATAGTTATAGCTGTGTTTTGTTGAAGTGTATGTGTTTTTTCTCTTTCACCACTTGTAGATGTGTGGACTTGCAAGTTTTTATGGCTATCACATTTATCCTCACATCCAGCCATTTTGATTTTTTGTTCTGCCTTCAGTTTTTTACCTACAGTTTCTTCTAGTGATACTGACTCTTTTCTAGTGTCACCTGAAACACCTTGCTCATAATTTGTACAAGACTGTTCATCAGTCGATGGATTAACTTCAAATGTGCTCTTTAACTTCACATTCAAATCAGCAATATCAGTATTAAAATTTTCTTTCTTTTCAGAGTGAGAATCTTCACTAAATCCTACCTCCACTGCATAGCTTGTAACTGTTGTTATGGAAGATCCTTCAGCTGTTGATTTGATCATGCACAAAAGTTCCTCATCACTTTTCCTTGCCATTTTTACACCTGAAAGAAAAGATTATAGCATGGCCTCCTTTTATTCTTTTAGTACAAAGTATTATACATTGTTTGATACCAAGGGTTTGGAAATCGGTTGATAATTGATGGGGTAGTGAGCTTCGGAAATTGGCTGGTCAGCCAGGATAAGCTGTTCAAGGGTCTTAGTCACATACCTTGTTATATATATATATATATATATATATATATATATATATATATATATATATATATATATATATATAAATATATATATATGTATATACATAAAAGTAAAAAATGTATTGTTTTTTTACTTACTTTGTTTTGTTATTGTGTACAACAAATGGACAAAATTTGAGGGATTTTGAAGGGGATTGGCATCTGGGTGGAGGGGGTAACATCTAATGCACAGTACTTGGGGTTTGGCATTTACTTAATACAAGGCCCTCAAATATTAATTAAGCTACTTTTTATATTGGTAATATTTGGAGCGTACAAAGGGGGAAAGACCAAAACAATGGTGGAAAGTTTTTCTTCTTTGTCTATATTGTTGTGCAAGTATTTTGTGCGCATCATTCAAGCCCGATATCAGACATTTAATATAAACGGATTGCAATAATATTTACATACCTGTATGGATCATTCATTGCTCGATAATGTCCTGTTAGAATTATGTAATGACACTTTGAATTTTGCACGCCTGAGCAATTTAAATCCAACCACTATTCAAATTTTCAATATCTCTCGATTTGCTGGCTGTGTAGATATTTATCCATAAAAAAGCTACAATGTAAACCGTGTGGTTTAAATGTGAAGAATAAACGGCGAAAAACACAGTTTACGTTCGTCTGTTGTGAGCGCAGAGCGTTATATAGTAAACCGATGTTATTATACTTTTCTGGATTAATTGAGCATTGTTGTTTTTTCTAAAGTGACAATTAAAAATTTGCTAGTTCTGAAATAAATAACATCTTATATTTGTATACGGTACATAAATAATAATTCCGAATTCACTTGCTGATGCATTACTGAGATGACATTAATAGACAAATTACGCGTACACGTTACATCATAATGCCTTCTTCTGATTGGTTGACATTTTTTCAAAGCATTGTGTGAGGTTTGTAATTGTGTTGCTATTAAAGCAGACGTTTAACTCAAGAATTATTGCCTTTCTAGCTTCAATTCGACGATATTTGAGGTAAACATGGACTTCTGAACTAAAACTGAATGAGTTGATAATGTTATTTTGCAATTTTACGCAAATTAATGAAAATTAACACTTTCTGGTTTCCACCATGTAATTGGTCCTTGGCCGATAAGACGTTCCAAAGAATTTAGCCCATATAAAAAGTATATCTAAATTCTTTGCACGTCTTATAAATAAGAACAAGAGCACCGCCTTGCGGGTGCAGACCACTTATCTATTGTTCTTTTTAAAGGTGAAGGGAACTATCTCAATACTTCAATAAAAAAAGATGGATGGGTGGGGTGGAGAGGGGTGTATAGTGTGGGGGTGTGGTCATTTATTACATTATCTTCCAAAAATAAAAATGCAAAAACGAAATCAAATTTTTTTTATTTTTTTTTGGGGGGGGGGAGGGGGGGCGGGGATTCTTGGGTGGGATAGTTGGACAGTCTTTCAAAAATAAAATAATAAAAATAAATATTTTTGTTTTAACCATGTTTCCAAAAAAATGGGGGGGGGGGGGTTGGGGGGGGGGGGGTATAGTGTGAGGGTGTGGGATGATTTGGGTGGAGTCTATTGTAGTATGTCATGTAAGAGTTGTTTTGTCAAAGTATCAATTAAATCTGATCATAAATAACGAAGTCATGGCAATTTTTGCCAAATTTAATAATTTGACCTTCAGAGTCAAGGTCATTCAAAGGTCAAGGTAAAATTCAACTTGCCAGGTACAGTACCCTCATGATAGTATGAAAGTATTTGAAGTTTGAAAGCAATAGCCTTGATACTTTAGAAGTAAAGTGGATGTAAACACAAAATTTTACCATATATTTAAAGTTACTAAGTCAATAAAGGGCCATAATTCCATCAAAATGACAACCAGATTTATGCAACTTGTTCCGTACAGTCCCCTTATGATAGTTTGTGAGTGTTCCAAGTCTGAAAGCAATAGCTATGATACTTTAGGAGTAAAGCGGCCCAAAACACAAACTTAACAAAATTTTCAATTTTCTAAGGATAAAGGGGCCATAATTCTGTCAAAATGCCAGTCAGAGATACATAACTTTTTCTGCCAGATCCCCTTATGATAGAAAGTAAGTGTCGCCAGTATGAAAGCAATAGCTTTGATACTAAAGGAATAAAGTGGACCTAAACACAAAACTTAACAAAAAATTTAATTTTCTGAGTATAAAAAGGGCACATAATTCTCTCAAAATGCACGCCAGAGTTATCTAACTTTGCCTGCCCAGTCCCCTCATGATAGTAAGTAACTGTACCAAGATAGAATGCAATAGCTTTGATGCTTTATGAGAAAATTGGACCTATACACAAAACTTAACCAAATTTTCAATTTTCTAAGTATAAAAAGGGCACATAATTCTGTCAAAATGCACGTCAGAGTTATCTTACTTTGCCTGCCCAGTCCCCTCATGATAGCAAGTAAGTGTACCAAGTTTGAATGCAATAGCTTTGATACTTTATGAGAAAAGTGGACCTAAACACAAAACTTAACCGGACGCAGACATCGATGCTGACGCCAAGGTGATGAAAATAGCTCATTTTTTTTCCAAAAAATAGATGAGCTAATAAAACTGACATGTGCAACAAAGGTGTTATTCCCACCGCTATTTACAATATGAATAATTTCTGTGATGAAGTCCCTACCCATATTTAACACAAAAAAAAGAGCCGAAACTGTAGCGTAGGGGACAAAACTTCCAAGAGAGGCAAGTCTTTAATGTGTCACTCATTTTCAATATAAAATCGAAAAAGAAAGTCTCAATTGCATGAATTGCAGACAGATAAATATGAACATTTTATTACATTGAATATGAATGACTTTCAGTTTGTTTTCAATCAGCAGTTATTTCTTTCCGTCGGGTTGCTTTCCGTCAAGACAGTAATGGTTATAACAATTTGGCAATAATGTTTTTTTCGCATCGATGTTGTTGTTGTGTTTTGTTGTTGTTGTTTGGTTGAATTTAATTCTTTCTTGGATGAAGGATTTTAATCGATTATAGGTTAGAAACCAGTAAAAAAAACTTAAGAAATCTCATCCCCTCAACCCTAGAACAGAGATGTTGTAATATCATTGCCAACAAAACGTGATCGATGCAAATATTCGTTTTATCAGGGACGTAGATAACCTTGTCTACGTCTCTGGTGTTTTTATTAAGGTTATTATTTTAGTTACCTTCTATTTCAATTAATATTTGTGTGGATCCCATATTAAACTTACACCGAGTTAGTTACAATCAATAAATCCTTCTTGATAAGAAAGAACTTGTTATGGCAATCGTTTCTGTTATCTTATATGTGTGGTAACCGCTGCGAAAAATTTGCCCCTCATTTCCAATATAAAGCCATTGTCGTTCATAACATATACGACTCTTACGAGTGTTCCAGTTTCGACAAGTGAGTATTTCAACGCTTTTGACGTCCTTCTGCGCTCGAGGCTGCTTTATTTATTGACCCTGAGCGTTTCCTAGAACACTTGCCTAATTAAATTACCACACTCACGAAAGTTGGTACGAATTTTGAATTATAGCTTCAATTTCCATTTCTTTTGATGTAACCAAGGATTTTCCTTTTTATTATCCCCGCCGAAAAAAAAATCGGATGAGATATAGTAATTGGTCCTGTCCGTCTGTGCGTCCGTCCGTCCGTCTAAGTGTCCGTCCGAAACTTTGTGTAGAGCATAACTCCAAATCTATTCAACGAATTTACTTTAAACTTAGAATATAAACAGATGGCAACTAGGAGAAGTGCAGTGATCAAGAACCATAACTCTATCTACCTTAGTTTTTTAATTATATCCCCCTTTATATAATTTCAATGTAATTTTTTGTCCGGAGCATTACTCTAAATCTACTGAAGGGATTTACTTGAAACTTAAAATATTAACAGATGGCAAGTATGAGAAGTGCAGTGACTAAGAACTATAACTCTATCTACCTTTGTTTTTGAATTATCTCACTTTATTTAATTTCATAGTAATTTTTTGTCCGGAGCATGACTCCAAATCTACAGTAAGGATTTACTTGAAACTTGAAATATAAACAGATGGCAAGTAGGAGAAGTGCAGTGACTTAGAACCATAACTCTATCTACCTTAGTTTTTGAATGATCTCCCTTTATTTAATTTCATAGTATATTTTTGTCCGGAGCATAACTCTAAATCTACTGAAGGGATTTACTTGAAACTTCAAATATTAACAGATGGTAAGTAGGAGAAGTGAAGTGATTAAGAACCATAACTCTATCTACCTTAGTTTTTGAATTATCTCGGTTTATTTAATTTCAAAGTAAATTTTTGTCCGGAGCATAACTCTAAATCTACCGAAGGGATTTACTTGAAACTAGAAATATATACAGATAGCAACTAGGACAGTGCAGTGAACATGAATCATAACTCTTTCTGCCATAGTTTTTTATTTATCTTCCTTTATTATTATTTTTTATTTTATTTTTATTTTTTACTTTTATTTTTATTTTATTTATTTATAACATTAAATTATATTTTATTTAATTTCATAGTTAATATTTTAGCTTTTCAATTTTTAATATCTCCCTTTATCTAATTTTACAATAATATTTTAATTTGAACACTGAAGTATTCACTGTAAAATTAATAGATGAGTTTAAGGAATAATACAGTGATCAAGAACAGTAACTGTTTATAGTCTTCTTTTTTAATCACCTCCCTTTCTTTCATTTCCATATTTTTTATTCTCTACAGCATAACTCCAACACTATATAACTAATTGATCATTGAAATATAAATAGATGACACAGGTGCCATGTTTTACAAATATTATTCTGCTCTCTAAAACAAATGTTGTCATACAAGCAAACACATTTCGGAGGGGATTTGTCACCACTGTGACAAGCTCTTGTTATGGTCTTGTATTGTGTGTGTGGATGGGGGGGCACCTGTATGGTAAGAAAAGATCCGTTAAAAATATCATCATCTTGATCTTAATTGTGTCTTACACTTTTAAAAAGTATATATTAATAAATTTGCCCTCGGTGCACTTCGCATGCGAGCGATTAAAAGTTGTATTAGCGAACTCTAAATGAATGAACTGTACACTAAAAACCGCTTTGATATTGTATTGGTGTAAAAATCCTCATCAAAAAGCGCGAATTGTGCATGCGCTAGATCGGGTTTCACTGATGCCATTTATCCAAACAAATACCGGTATTGTTGGGTATTGAATTTATTGTTGTTATTATATCAAATATATGTGAAAAGAAGTAATAAAATAAACGCTGTTTCAATATTGAATACCTTATATAGTAAACTTAAATTAACTTGCCTGAACACCCTATTATTTATTTAACAGTATTTATTTATCGTATTACTTGTTACTAGTTATTATGCACCTAAAGGTAAAATCATTTCTGAATGTTCATATTATGTTAGATTTATGTTAAATTAAGAATGTTGCGTGCATTAAATGTGAATGTAAGTTACTTGTGTGTTAAAAATATTTTACATTTACACAATATTTTAAAAGAAAAATAATGCTTGTAATCTACAAAGCGGCTAACGGTTAATACACCGATACGCAGTACACTTCATAACAAACGAAATGGCGTCCTACCGTAAGCAGAACCCAGCCGATATCGAGATAAAAATGTCCCATCATATCATGATGGAACTTAATTTCTTCACAAAATGCATAAAATAACAACGAACCGATGTGTTTTCTTTGATTTATTAAGATTACAAAAATATTTGAAGACAAAGGCTTAAAGGGGCCTTTTTACAGATTTTGGCATATTTTGAAGTTTGCCATTAAATGCTTTATATTGATAAATGTAAACATTGGATCTTAAAAGCTCCAGTAAAAAATCAAGAATAAAATTAAAAAAAGGAAAAAAAAGTAGCCGGTACCAGGGCTCGAACCAGTGACCCCCGGAGTCCTGGAATTAGTCTGAAATAAAAACGCAATAGCCCTCTCGGCTATTCCGCCGGGTATACACCATGTAAGTATTTTATACCTTATATAAGCAATCTTCGTAGTTTCGTAAATTCAAACGACAACAACAGAACTCTCCAAATAATTCAATCGTTTCGCGTTGCAACGCTTTATAATTTTTAGGTTTTAAAATCGTCAAAAGATACATATAATGGCTATATTGGACTATGGTAAATGTTCAGTAATGGTGTTTTCTCACAAATATCATAACTAAAACGAAAATTTGCGAATCTGAAACAACTTTTTTCAATTTTGTCAATTAACCAAACCGTGAAAAGATCCTTTTTATACACCGATACGCGGTATCCCCAGTATACGTGTACAGAGAAAAACAAACATGTGTTTATGCATCAAATCTGTTTGATAAACATTTAACGACAGGTAAAGTCGGGAAATAAAGTAAAGCAGACACCATGTGGTTTCCACTGCAGTAAATGGTGCTGTTCAACAAGTTTTTTTTTCATTTTGTATTCAAATCCATTGCATTTAAATAAATTAACTATATAATCCATAACAATTTTAAAATTCACAAACATCGATGTATCAGGTACATTAAAATGGTGTTTGTGTTAAAATTGTGTGACCATTTGCAAAGTGGAACCTTTTTCTAGCAATTTCTATTACAGTCACCGATTGGATTGCCGAACACTGTTTGAGCTATTTCTGTTACATTTATCTATTGAATTGTCAAATACGTTTCCGGTCATGCCTTAAAACACTCGAATATAACGTTGCTAATCGAACGTTTAGCCATATACACATATATATGACTATCAAATACTTTCCTGACCTGACCATCGTCGGAACCTAGGTTAGCTCGAATCGTCTGCGGTTCTTGATATGATGTAGTGGTAACGGAATGTATACTGAGGGGTTAACACAAACAATTATAAAAGTCTTAAGACATGTTTCTTATTATCGTATGTTCTTCTGACCCGTAAGGACCGCCGTAAGCGGTACAGTAGGTGCCTACACTGCACAGTCATGAAGTGCACATTTATAATATCTGCTTTTCAACGGCATATTGATTCACGTGCACAGCGGTTATGTGGCTTATAATAAATGCAGATAAAGCCAGTGGGTGTAATTGGAATTTCATTTTTACTCAAGGTACATTTGTATTAACGTTTAAACAACGATTTAGAGGTAATATCGATGAACACTATTGTATAACATAATGTACGTTTTATTCACTTGTATTCATGCACGCATGGTTTTAAAAGTGATGTATACGAATTGATTAATGTTCTAGTTGTTGCACACAATTCTGATTGTATGGCGTCTGATTTTGACCGGATTCTTCTGGCGTGTTAGTGCGTTAAAAGGACGCATATTATCATATATATTTTATATTCATAATTAAGATGATTTTCGTGTTGCAGCCATTCAAAGTTGATGTAAAAAAAACGCCAAAACGCGCGCAAATATACTAAAATATAATGTCGTTATATCGCGATGGCGCCTTCTGACGAGCTGGCATCAAGACGAACGGACAACACATAATCTAAGGTTTCAATCGTCAAGCTGGGGTGGTGCGGTGGTCGAGTGGTAACACTCTGGTCTACCATTCCAGAGGTCCCCGGTTCGATTCCCGGCCGGGGCACTGGAAATATCAGAAAGTGTTTCCCACCCATCTAGAGATGTACTGGTATGAAACCCAGATAATTATCGCATGTATCGGTGCTATACACTGAGCACGTAAAAGAACCAAGGGATCTATTCGCGAAGAGCTAGGGTATCGCACTCGGATTCCTTGTATCCCAATACTGTCTCTTCTGCTTGCTGTCTTGTCAGCAAAAACCAAAGGACCCCATTGGAAATAAGTGCTTGCAATTTCATGGGTTATCATTGACTGCAAGGTCAAAAGAAATACATGCAAGCTTATTTGTCGGATTTATTTTAGCGCTCTGCTACTTGAGTACAAATATGCGATATCGAAATGTCCCTTTTTGTTAAATAGTCAATGTATTTAGTCCCCAACCGGTGTAAACGGAGAGGACATTACATTATCTACGGACCGTCCGTATGTCCTTCTGTCAGTCGAAATCTGGATCCTGTGATACTCAAATAAATACATAAGCGAGTTTGATGAAATTTGGTAATGATGCTTATGTGGAATATGTACCTTATTTCTGCTTAATGTTTGTCGGACAAAATAAGTGGTTGCAGACTCTATGCGGAACATGCACGTTAGTTCAATGTTTGTATGTCGGGAAAATATTGTAGCTGTTACAGAAATGAGTACAAATCTAAATACAGTAAACAGTTAGATTCAGATGTTCATGAACAGTTCTTTTTGTCGTTTAAGTATCAACACACGTACTTGTATGGAAATACCAGCTGGTGTATAATTGACATTTGATAAAAAAATGACCATTTTGTTTTAAAACGTTAGGTGTGAAATCCAAATGGTTCAACACTTTTTCTCATTCATGACGCATGGTACATTTTTGCATTTTTAAATATAGGTATTGCATGATTACGAAATGGAAAACAGTCGATTTATCGATTATGACAACCATTCTAATTCACCGTCATGTGCTACCTATCGATTTTAGACCCAGCACCTGTTATTATAACACAGTAAAGCTTTGAAAAACCATAACGTTATGTATTTTGTGCAGACGCCCACAAATATTATACGCATGGGCACACATAATTACAGCATAATTATGACTTGAACGAATTTAAATAAACGCAGCACATGATATTTGTTTTTGGTATTTTGCCAGTTGCTAAGGGTGGAATTCAATATAAATAATCATTAAAAAGAACGTTTAGGCTCTGTATTATGTTTCAGATATCGAGTATAATCTGAACGTGCGTTAAGAGTGAGAACTGCTACGAATAAACTGCAGGAGACAGTTGGAACATTTTGAGGAGTTTGATCTTCCAACAATTACCGAAGACACTCGAGTAGTTACGACAGTTATGGCGGCGGGCAATGGTGACGTATCCAGCGCATTTAAGCGGATGAGCGTATGTAAACAGATACTGTAGTGAATGTTGTTTATGGCACATCAAGGTGGTTATATTCGAACGTTGGCATCAATTTTATAAAAACGAAAAATAATTTATTACGTTATACTGTGTCTAATGTCAAATGGTTGGCACGCCATGTCCTTGACATAAATTCTAGTACGTCGAATAAATCAAAGATCTATATTTCAGATCATCTACATATTCTGCTTAAATGCGATGGCATGGCGACGAGATGCGTATGTTTTCGGGCGAACATTAATGTACATATACAGTTAACCATGCCTCGTAGCGGACATAATTACGAGGTTACCGAATGATCATTTCAGTTAGATACCAAACATATTGGCGCCAACTTCAACGAATGGGTAAAGCCAGTAGCAAACTTCGACGGATGCGAAGCTTGGGTTGAGAGTTTAAAGAAATCCGAGCTGATAGGTACGTGAATCATACATGGAGTAAGTAAGCAAACATTAATGCCATGACAGAAGGTACATATATTGAAGTTTACATGCGAGTTACTCATGTTTTAGTTTGATTATACACATGTTAGTTCGTAAATGCATAAAATATAAAGTTACGAACTTCATATGAAATACATGTTTTATTACATGTAGGATACACAGTGTTTGGCCTGGAACATAGGGACAATGTGACATTTCTGCGTAATTTTAATACAAAAATACATATAAAAAATTTACATTGTGCATCCTTATCAGCATGCCTAAAACAGGATTGATATAACTCCTGCTTTAAAATAATAATTGTAGATCTAGAGAAAAAACAAGTGTTTGTGAAACACTATGTCCCAATATGTTTGACCTTTGACCTTGAAGGATGATCTTGACCTTTCACCACTCAAAATGTGCAGCTCTATGAGATACACATGCATGCCAAATATCAATTTTCTATCTTTAATATTGCAAAAGTTATGGGAAATGTTAAAGTTGGCGCAAACAAACAAACAAAGAAACAAATCAACAGACAGGGCAAGAACAATTTGTTCCCTACTATAGTGGTGGGGGACATGCACATATATTCGCGCTATGCCACCTGTATTATAATTCGCATAATCAGTGTTATGTTACAGTTTATATGTATATTTCAAGTGTAAAACGCGTTTAAGTATCCATATCAACGTATCATGATCGACTTCCAAAAAAATATAATTACAACCCAGGTTTGACTACATAGTGATTATAAATATGTAATCAATATAATGAAGACATATGTGTAATGCAGACACAAAGTATAAAAATGCTACCGGAATAAAATGGTAGTAAAAGTGAACAACGAGTGTTATGCTTTCAGGTGACATAGATTTCGGGTCAAAGCCGTGGGCACGCTCTCGAGAGGCCGTTGATTACGTCATGAAGGAGCTCCAGAACGTGATGCGCGCGGAAGCCGCCAAGTACGAGCGTCTGAGGATCGAGTCTTACATCCGGCAAGGAAGCTCTCGGGACGCACTCAAGGTCATTTGGCCGAACGAGTACGATTCCGTCATTCAGTTTCAAATAGAAGGCTTGAAGCTAGTGTCAAAGCCGGTGACGAAATCCTCTGTTGAAATCCCCGGGTTTTGTTTCTTCGAGATCGACGACAAATGGGAACACTTAGAGAAAACCTTTCCGAAGCTCTGCCAAAAAAACGTGTTCGTAAAGACGGATGGGAAGTTGTATCTTAGCTCGAAGAACCTTCACGAGAAGGTACTTACATCAATCGTGGATGCGGCGAGCGTAATTGTTGAAAAAAAGCTGCAAGACAACAAAGAGGTTAAGTTTAGTATCACTAGGAAAAAGAATCCGCCAGCTATAAACATCACTATTCATCTCAATGAAGAGGCTCATAACCAGTTTATGGTGGCAAGTAAGCTTAGAAAAGCGGAAGACGGAACAGGCGAGATTGACCTGGATATAGTTCCTGCTATGAAATTGCGGGAGGACACAACAACGACGTACCAAGGTACCCGCCTCGGTTGCCCAATCCACGCGGTCTGCAAATGGGTGGAGGGAGACATGAACCAAATGCTAGAATTCGTCTCTGAGACAGAGAAACCCCTGGTGTGGCATATCAACTCATCTGGCTACGAGAAACACACGCTAGATGTTATCAGGACCACTGCAAAAGGGCAGTTCATTCTGACGGCCTTGCGGATTGTGAAGACCTACTTCGTCAGAGCTAAGACGCTAGCAAAGGATAAAAAACAGTCGCCACCACAACTCGTAACCGTGCTGAAATCGTACCACTTGAAACAGATCGCGCTGTACGAAGTCATGTTCACATGTCACTTGCGTCCAACCGTTGCCCTTAACAACACGTACGACGCTCTGCTGTACTTCGTTAGTCTTCTGGAAGCGGCCCTGGACGCTAAGCACTTGCCCCATTTCTATTACTCCAACCCGCTGGTTACCCAGATGTACAACGGCTATGAGCCGCCTGTTGGCCCCAAGTATGACCTGTTCCGGAAGATCTCGGATGACGCTCTAATTCAGGCAACGAAAGTCCTTCAGAAAGAGCTGGTCACCGCTCTACGCCTCGATCGCACGGAAAACAAAAACATGACCAAGTTGGTCAACGAGTTTAAGGATGAAATCATGTCCGGGGAATATTTTTGAACTTTGAAGCACGTTTTCAGAGCAAATGATGATTTATTGAAACGTGTCGACTGTTCCCATTTCAAATGTTAGCGGACTTTATTTTAAGCATTGTTATAATACATTCTTGTTATAATACATTCATAACATGGTTGCCTTAATAAATACGTGTTCATTAAAAATATATCTGTTCATTAACAGATTAGGCTCATGCATGTAATAAACTAATGATTTCTCAAGACTATGCATGTTGTTAATCTAAAAAAATCATATCCTTTAACTTGAGTCATTGTATAGCGGTACGTGTCATGTCTATCAAAAGGCTACTTCTCCATCTATAACACTTGACTATTATTAATATGAAACAATTACGTTATTTCACAAGTATAGACATCGATTTGAATACTCAAACAGCGAAGATCAAAGATGTAGTGCTGTGTTCGCTTGTTCTGCGTACCTGTTTAGCACGGACATAATTGTCTGGATTTATTGAAATGTAATCGCATTGACGATTATTCATTAGAAGGTCTATTATCAATACTAAACAAAACCAAGTGATATTACAAGATAAGGAAACCGGTTATGCCACACGGAATTTCTCCTGTCTCCATATGAGGTCGATACACCAATCGTGATACATCGGCTATCCCCGGACTCCTGCAGATTTAAGCAATAAATCGTCTGCTGATCCAGTGTGGTCGATACACGACTCCTTAACTACCAAAGCCATTAGACAATTTACAAAGACACATGGTGTTTAAAGATATAAATGTAGCAGTATGTTTTTGCAGGAAATGTTTCAACGAAATTCGAATGTCGTTGGTCGTTGTCAAGTGTTCAACCCATGTAAAAATTGGGAAATAGTACAGGTCTTAAGTTTCTACCAATTGCGGATTTCATAAGTACTCCCCAGATAATACCGGACATTACAAAAAAACAAAGACGAGTGGCCGGTCATTGTCAAAATACACAACTTTCTTAAGTTTGCGCAAAATTAATCAATTTTTTTTTTCCAAAAAGTGCAACCGCGTGTTTGAAAACACACGAAATGAAATGCTATGTGTGGTATAGTTTTCAACAAAAACGTTCATTATAATATTGTCGAAGGTTGAAAAAATAGGGCGGACATTGTTATTCTTAATAGAGAAGCTACTAGTATACATTGTATGTTTGCGCATATACATCTGATTCCGAGTGTGTGTGTATAAAAATGTAATAATGCTATGTGACGGACACATTTTTGAAATGCTATGTGTGGTATACAATAATTTGCCTGTCAGTTCTGCAACTTTATTTACTTAGAAGGATATATATTTCCAATTATTATTACTTATGACAAGACAATGTGCCGCGAACAATATGCTCGACGAGAATTACATCAAAATTAAAGTTAAAAGTTCATGATCAAACATCAAAACATTATTAATTTTTGCGATCATTATTCCACAAGGGTACTCAGCTTCGCCCCGCCCCCTGCCCCGCACAGAACAATACCACCCCAAAATTAAAAATCTTTAATACAAAATAAATAGCTGAGAATTGCAGCTATCATTAAAGTACGTCCCCCCTTTTGTATGACTACGTTTATTTGATTGGACACACTCCGGATACACAACTCACATAATGCAGCCTCGGGCGCGGAGGGACCTTATAAACAACGAAATACACAAAGATTCCAGAGCGCAATAAACGGTCGCGGTGGTATAGTGATGTGGTGTCTGCCTAGAGATTAAAGATCGTGGGCTCAATGCCTGCTTGAGGGGCGTTCTAATTATTTTCTATAGACGCCAAGTACGGGTTTATCACAGGAAATGAATTCGAGAGTGTGTAAAAATCTAAGACTTTCTATGCAAACAAGCTTAAATTTAAAAGGTTTAAACTATTTCATTTTAAGTATTTATTAATTTTTGACCATCTGAAATAAATAAAATTCAATGAATTCAAAATGTATGCATTAGTCTTACAATTGCGCAAGTAGTTTAGTAAAACGGTACCCCGGTTTGCCAGACTCACTAATATACTTCTGAAAATGTGCTAATATACTTCTGAAAATGTGACATTGATATAATCGTTATGAGAAAAATGGTCAGTGAAAAAATGTTCAGTGAAATTTGATTTTAGAAATATGCTGCATTAATTCAAACACAACATTCAATCAAGTTGTGTAATTCTTAGTTATGGTCTGTTTGCTTGATTTATTTAATATTGTATAAGCCGTCAGTGTACCGCTTATTAGTACTATAAATATTTTACAACATAGAAGGAGAAGTAGACGTTCTTCAACTCTTACGTTAAATGCGTATAGTCGGCGTCGAAAACGATTGAAAACGTGAAGATCATTTCTTTGACATGGAAGCCCGTAAAAGGGTCAAAGGGCGAGGAAAAGAGGAAAGTGTCTCTACAAATCGCAATGCTGTCTTGCGCGGGTCTCTTGGAGTCCGTTGGCAACGGTCAAGGCGGAATGGTAGTAAACTTTTGCCCACAACAAGACTTGGACTTGATATTTAAATAAGTGTTTCCCCATACATTTTTGCATTTTGATGGAAGCAAGAAAGAAGACAACTATATGTCTTCAAATCCAAAACAATGTAATACTGTATATTATTTCAGTAAAAAAAAATCACAGTTACAGATACAAAAGCGACCATCACTTATGTGTAAAAGATATGTTTGTTCTAAATCAAAATTTAAAAGGCATTATTAGCCAATAAACACCCGTGTTTGTTTAACTTGCTACCTTGCAATTATAAACATAGTGCTCATGTTCACTATGAAATAATTGTAAACACAATTTGAACTTTACAAATATTTTGATTCAAAGTTAGCAAAATGCGTTTAAATATTAGTATTTTCCTTCTGTATTATAGCATGTACATTTCAAACGTCTACAAACCTTAGAACTTCAGATCTAGTTCTCACAAAACATACAAGTTTTATATGGATAATGTGTTAATACAGAGTACACATGATCTTTATACAAATTGTAGAATTATAACAAATGCAATAAACGTATAAATTTACATTATAGTAAATATAATCTCTTTATATATAATCACAGTTTAATAATCACTTGTATAATCACAAAAAAATCAACTCTGTCAAAACCATTGATGTTTAAACGTAAATAATTGTATAAACAAATGTCATTAAAAATAAACACGCAACTTACGATTGCATTCCGTCTAATCACCTTTGGAAATTAAACTATCACGTTCATAGAACAAAACTAATCCAATAACCTTGTTTTCACGACGGTAAGAATAACATTTTCATTTTTTGGTAAAATAGGGCGTGTAACCAATTTGCTTGTATCATACTTCTTTTAAAATGTGTTGTCAAAATGTCGTTTTGATACTTGTAAAACCTTCCAAGAATATCTAAAATTAACATGAGAATAATGGTAACAAAGTTCACCCGCATACGATAAAATGACAGAGTGGGTATTTATGTTCCGAACAAATTGATGCCAAGGTCTCTTGTAATAATTTTGTACAATATTTGATTTGAAAATTGTCGAGGCAGCCAAATGTGTACCCTTCAATGAAGATTACAAACTGTTATGAATTACGTAGACTTTCGTGATTCCTGAATGAAATCTATTTTTACGTTTTGTTGTTATTAATATGACATTAAGGATCTTTTGAAGGACGCTGCGTTTTTGGATCTTTTAAGTACAACAGTCATTTAAACCCAAAAGATAAATGTGTTCGGATCATAAATACCTTTGTGAAATGCACTTTTTCGATTTAATAACATCGTTTTTGATGCCGGCATAGGCTGCTCATATGCTTGTATTGTTTGCCGCACTTGTTGCAAATATGGCCCTTTCGATTGGCGTGCGTGGCCATGTGCTCTCGCAAGCATAGGTCGTCCCTTAATTGTTTCTTGCAAATGTTGCAATTAACATAGCCTTCTCTTGTTTCTGTTCTTCATATGCCCTTAGAAGGTACTTGTCTTCGAATGCCTTTCCACACGTAGTGCAAACATAACTCTTTGGCCCATCATGTTCGCTGGCTCTATGTCGGCGAAGGTGGTAGGCATCCTAAAAACCGGCGAATAAAACTTATGTCTTTATTTGTTTAAAAATCGTGTACTTTCGAATAAGAAGAGTAAATGATCGAAAGAGCTAGACGTTTATTATATGGAAATACTTTTTTTTATTTATAAACTCATTTTATCGCGATAATTTAAAACAACTTGTATGTCATACGTGATATATAAGATAGCTCAATAGGATTTACATACAAAAATGATTTTCCATATAAATTGTTATTGATCCTATTGTCTATTTGTTAAAATTATGCTGTATTATCTCCTTATGTTTATTTAATAACTATCGTTAGGGACTAATATGTTTACACATTCCTGCTAAAAAAACACACAACCAGAAGTTCAATAACACTTTTTGTAGTTTTGTTACAATTATATTCACATGACACATTGCACAAACAATCCTTACGATTTTGTGTATTAAACAAGTGCATGAGTTGGCAGTAACAATTCACTGACAATTAAACATTTTGTAACTATCAATTCTATAGAAACTCACATAAAAAGGTTTGCCGCAACAGAAAAAAAAATCCTGTCCGTGCGTGGGTGGCTTTGTTTTGGAGATCCCCGACTGTATTTTGACCTCTCTACCACACTGTTCGCAAACAAATGGCATTCTACAAGTAAACAAAATATGAATATAAATTATCGACAATCATGCTAATTTTGAGTAACACGAACATCGTGATTATCATATTTTTAGTGCGCAAAACAGTACCAACAATGTTTTATTGACCAACTTTGTTATTTAGACAGACTTAAACTATTATTGACGTTTATGCCAATCTTTCGATTCTCTAGTTTAGTTTGTATACCACACATAGCATTTCAAAAATGTGTCCCACACATAGCATTATTACATTTTTATATACACACCCCGAATCAGATGTATTTGCGCAAACATACAATGAATGTAGCTTCTCTATGAAGAATTACCATGTCCGTCCTATTTTTTTTTTAAACCTTCGACATTATTATAATGAACGTTTTTGTTGATTGAATAAAAAATATATACCACACATAGCATTTCACTTTGTGTGTGTTCAAACACTCGATTGCACTTTTTGGAAAAAAATAATTAATTTTGCGCAAACTTAACAAAGTTGTGTATTTTGACAATGACCGGACACTCGTCTTTTTTTAAAATGTTTTTGAATTAATCAGGAAATTATCAAAAACGTTACCTGAAGTGATGTTTGGTTGACTACCAATTGTCCCACACGAAGTCGAAAAAGTCACGTGGTACAGGCACCTTGTTAATTATACCTTATATGACAAATGTTCTGAATACATAAGTATCAATGATATTATAACGTTCGCGAATAACCAAACATAATTTTCGATCACTGTCAATCAAATTTACACCGTGGAATCATATCAATTCGCGGTCTTAAATTCGTATGATTTCTTTATTTCTTCATTGCAATAAACATCGGTAATTGTACTTCTTGTTGACAGCAGTCCAATTCTGCGCACATTATGATGTGCAACCACAGCGCGGAAACCTAACACTTTCATTGTAATTTATTAATTGAATGCAGAAACCGCAAATGTGAGTTTTTAAATAATAATACATTGTATTTATAATTAATGACTAGTAATAGTAGTAATAAGTTTACATTTTACACGAATCATAAGTAAGTATCGTTTGCGAACTGAATGTGTCATTTTTGCGCTGCGAGTTGTGTTGTAGAAAAGAAGAGTATTTACATGACATGCACCCGATCATGGATAACGTAACATTGGACATTTAAACATTATATATGCGCGTTTTTCCTGTTTTCTAGCAAAACAAAGCATGAAAGACGCGTACCTTTTAAATGTGAAAAATGCATAAACCTCATGAGAGCAGTACACAGCAGATATGCGTTCCAACTTTGAATTTATAATATTGCAAAATCCTTTAATATGTGTCGGCATAGTAAATGAAAATTGTGTCGACATATAATAAGTTCGCTTCGGATTTTTGAAAAACAATCATCTTTGGAATTTGAGTCGGTTAGGCGGTCGGTGAATGCTTTCATCGTGCCATGCATCTAAGGTAAGTAGAGTAACCGGATGCAATTAATTTGTTCTGTCTAATAGATATGTAAGTATGGTTACCTTGATCATGTTAGCCACCACGACAATGTTTGCGTCCGTCAGTTTGTTAACGGAAATGTCGAGCACCGTGCTGACCTTGTTGAAAAGGAAGTGGTTCCCTATGGCCTTTATATTGGCACCGCTCAAGTAGTTGTCCGTCAGACGCTTATAAATAGTTTAGGGTATTTGAAAATGAAATAAAGTGCGCCGTTAGTACTTAAAACATTTAATGACCATTCTTAAGCCGCCTATATTCGTGACTAGTCATATCCAATTGAGGTATTATGCATGATTGAATCTAAAAAATAATTAACGACAATCGAGGCGATATTTATCTCTCTCAAAATTGACTGAAAGTGAGCGATATTTATCTCTCTCAAAATCGACTGAAAGTGCTTCGTACAGAGGAATGGTAAATTTCAAACAAAATGCAATCCATCCCTATGATTCTGTACGAACCACTTCCGTGAAGTTGGTGTTCCCTCCCAGCATGTCAAGCACGGGCACACATCCAGCTGCCCCAAGGGAGTTTTCGGAGAGATCCAAGTAGCTGGCGGCGGCCTCATACTTTAACAAATTATTCCAGTCAGTGTATATAGATCTGTATAGTCATATCCAATTGAGGTATTGGATATGGCTTTTTGTATTCAAAATAGCACTTACTTCATTATGGCATAAAGGCATAACATATATGTAATCAGAGTCACACTGTGCTAAGTGCACTTGGTGCCATTTAGCATAAGAATAGTGCCATGCTTTTTCTATGCGATACAGGACTTAGTGTCCTTAAGGCAAACCAGCCCTGTGTTATGCATCTATTTTGAGAGCCTAGACGAAACATGTGCATTTAGCACAAGTTTATATTAATAATCATAATAGGAGATATTTTTTGTTCACATGTACATAATTATTTACTTTTGCATTATAGAATAGAACATGCAAATGTAACACTACATATATTTCAATCAATATGGACTTGTTGGTCTCCAACCTTCACAATGGAAGAAAGTGAAAATTCTGATTTTCTATTCCACATCAGAATCTTTACTTTCTTCCATTGTATCTGGTTCTTGAAGACAGTCCCTTGTGGACTTATCAGCTGGAATATCCTTGAAATATTTGTGATATTCTGAAGGAATAATTCCATTAGAGCAAAGCGATAGGATGCCTTTCTTCTTTGCTGCTGTAATTGGAAGTTTGGCATCATACAATGGTTTTAAGTCACATTTTGTAGAAGGTCCTTTCCTTGAGGATTTAAGTTTCACTCACTGAAAACTGGTGTCATCGAAGCTACACTTAAAAACACACACCCCGGATCACTTTTTTTGCAGTTCGATTCATTGTATTGTTGGCCATGAAACTTTTTTCCACTGTTATCCTCACAATTGTTTCCCACTGGTTTGGTACATATACCGATGTAACTTTCTTTGCTCGTTCTATCGAAGCATGAAAACTCTCACACTTGGTAAGTCAAATTTCTAAATACCTTTGTTCAATGGTGTCTATGTTTGACAAAGCATGCATCAATGCAACAGCCCTCTTACGATTTTGACCACTACAACAGTCAGAATAAAAACAGACATTCTTTACTGTGATAGGAGGAAGAGATTTCATGTATAAATGTTAAACTTGCGTAAAAGGAAAGATGGTAACAAATGAGCTTTCTTTTATAATAAACTTGACCAACAAGAGAACATGGAATCGGTAAAACAGCCTCTATATCAAATATTTCAACATGGTATGACTTCTCTCGTTTTGCATGAGACTTATCCAACTTCTTTTCATTGCTTGCTCTTTTTTTCTTTTGATATGGTCTTCAAAAGCAAGTTTCAAATCGGTGGTCAGCTCGCCTACTACCTCCTTTTTTCTATACGCACGTCTGACACTGGTCCTTCTTGGGTATATGGAATGCAAAGTTAAACTCCTCACAGAAAATTGTACGATAAATTGAACTTGATATGTTTTGCCTGCCCGTTACGAACATCTTCTATCATTGCATCTGGGGCTTTGTTATGTGGAGTGTGCTGTCCACTCCTGTCAAAAGAAGCAAATGTTCTTGAAGATTGTGATTTAAGTGCTGTATGTATATTGCTGCCAGCAATATATAACGTCTTCTGGAAGAAAACTTTGCAGATACGTTTTTTTATCTAAGCGATATACTCTGGAAATAGCTCTGTACTTTGATAAGTGTGTCCTTACACTAATTGGCACATCCTCTGTTAGGTTTGAACATAAGAAGTACTTCTGACGTTGATATGAACATAGACTCCAGTAATCTTTGAAGATTCTGTTTCTTTCATCAAGTGAGAAGATATCCTTACATTTAAATCTGCGATTGCATGTAGCATCTTTCTTTTTTTTTCCTGGCACATGTTTTCCAGATGTACTTACATAGTCAAGACCATGGGTTCTTATGTTTTTCTTCTACTTGGCAGGTTCAGCAGCGCTTTTGCTCTGTCTGTTAAATTTAATTGGACTTATAACATGCCTGCTTTCTTGGTGTTATTTGAACTGTTTGCAAAGTTTCAAAAGATTAAGATGACTAAGATGGCGGTGTTACTATACTAGTTTCTTGCAAAGCTGTTTCTAATGGATGGTTTTCTTGAAGTTGCTTACTATCTTCTAAATTGGAAAATGCATCATAGTGTTCAAAACCAGGTATTTGAATTAAAGCTATTGATTGCACCCTTCTCTTCTCTTTCTTGTGTTGATAAATATGGTTGTATTTCATAGACTGGATTCGTTCGGTTACTGCAATAATTTTTCAGAGGCCTCCCAAGCAAAGTTGCTAAAGCAAGTGGCATTGAGCCAGCAAGATCGTTCGACCAATGGCCTTCTTCCCTTAAATAATTGATTTGCTCAGTGTACATTCTGTTTTTCATTTGTACAAGAACGTCCTTCAGAAGCTAAACAATTCATCTATGTTTGTGGATTTTAACCAAGGTGAGCACACAGTTTTTGTCTAAGATCTGGGCGTAGGGAAACTCATTTGTTGACATCAATGGCACTGAGAAGGCAATTTCTATCAATGTCCACAACTTTAATCCTTTGCCAGCAAGCAGAGCATCTAGATTTTGCCGATGTGTTTCCTTGAGAAGAGTTCTTGCTCTATATGCTTTGTAATTTCCTGTTTTGCTTTCTGTATTGCATGCTAGACATAAGGTCTGCCTGGAGTCACACGCTTTTATCTCGATAGAGCACTTTAATTTCTATCCAGTTCTCATCTCTAATACGATTCGTCAAACATGCTTTTTGAAACCTGATATTTTGGTTTTGACTTTTTGCCGTCTTGTTGAATTTTGATTTCGTATGAATAAGTTTCTGAATCAGAACTACATATTCAATTCTTTCTGGAGTGGTGTACCTTATATGTTGGATCTTTCACATTGTCATTAAATTCTGATTCATGTTTAGCATTACTCGACTAAAAAAAGGACCCTTTTAGTTCTTAAATATCTCTTTTGAATAAGCTTCGCCAGAGGAATAGTTAATTCACTGTCAGAATCACGTACTTTCCCCTTTTTCACATAAACTCAATGACATATATTGCTTTACTTCAGTTCTTTATCATCGTTTTTTTTATCTTCTGTGATCAATGGCTGATGAATACTATATCCTTCTGTATTGATCTTGGTAGCCACAAACTCTGGTATGTTTTCTTCTTCAATTTCATCACTGAATGGTTCATCCAATATGTTTAAAATCTCTTCCCAGTCTTCTTCTGATATTGCCATGCTGTAATGAATGTTTTAGGACAGCTTTAGGCACATATTGCTTCAAATTGTAGGATGCTGATTTCTTTCGAAAATAATTCGGACTTAAAAAACTCTTGGTAAAAATAATAAACACCACTTTGGCATGTTAAACTTTTATTTGAAAAAAGTTAATAGATGTGCAGCTTTTAACATGCTTTTTAAACTTTCAAAGTTTAAAGAACTGCTTGAATGCTATAACCGGCTTTAATATGTTTATAAATTTTAAACGATAATGACTTTGTAATTTGCACTTTTGTTGAATTTGTGACATTCTGCCTATCTGGCATGTTCAACCCCTTGTCTATATATCATATATCATATATGATTTTTTTCTAGAATTGTTTTTTATGCAATCCCAAAACTTTGTCGGGTGCCTATGAATAAAAACACTTACCCAGCGTTATTTTCTATTTTGGAAACCAAGTTCAAGAAAATGGCCGATCTAATGTTATGACGTCATATATAACTCAAATCATTCGGTACCCCTCGCAGATAATAATAGTACTGATCCGATGTTTGACGGGAAGGGCCGAGAATGTGCGATTTAACTTAAATATGACGTAATTTATCCGAAAATAATATATTGACCGGAAATAAATGGGTTAAAGACCTTTTTGTTATGTTTCGTGACTCGTAACTGGAGGCTCGTAAATGGTTTATAGATTCAATAAAATCGTCAAAATTACGAAATAAATGATAACAGTTATATTTTCAGTTAAATATAACCCTCCTTTAAGTCATTAACATAATTATTCCTAGTAGTAATACTACTACGTGTATTTGTTTTTATATTATATGACTGTCTCGTAAATGGTTTTTCAATAACTTAGCTATTTTGTTAAGGCATTTGCCATTTAATTGTGAAATAGAGTACACAATTAGACCGGTAAAGAATAGTTTTAGCTTATGTATATGATGAAATGTTTTTAATTAAGACATTAAAACAACATATTGTTACAATCTCAGATATTGTAATGCACTTTAAAACAATGCCTCGTTACTGGTTGCACTTTTGAAGACATCCGTACATTATCTTTTTTTTTTAAATAGTCACTTCTGTCAAAAATCTATTTCTTATCGAGTAAAGACAGCTTATTTACATATTTTGAAAAGTAATACACTTTAAAAAGCTGACCTTTTTTTGGAAGTACAAATAACGAGCACATTTTTTTGCGCAGACATACTTTTTCTGTCAATTTATGATATCAAGACAATATTTAGGTAAAGTTATAATGGCAATTAACTATTCATGTCATATTTTTTTCTTTTATTGTCATTTACTTCTGTCTAAAAATGCAAAATTACATTGCAATTCATATAAATATTTTATTGTATGCTGCATTAAAACCCGAAGACATCAATTGTCGCACATAAGCCGGATTCACTCAGTGCATTTATATCGGGCGGAAACCGACGTAACTCATGTCGAAAAATGCGAAATAAGCCAGATATTTAATTCTGAAATCGAAAAAGGCTGTACAGTCGAATTCGCCAGCATGTATATCATGCATGTACGATGTGAATCTAAACTTAGTTTAACGGTTCATTTTAAATTCCTGCAACGATATATATTCATACGACACACGAACACTAACTCAGGTCCTAATAAAAAGACGAATGCTTCGGTTATTGCAATCTCTTGCACGACGGTTACATTACATTCACCTCTGTGATGGGCTCAGAACGGACTACTGATATGAAAGCGTCTCATTCATGTCATGATCATTCCAAGTGCATTCTATACATAGATGGTGACGTCACTACGTTATTGTCACCTCTATACTTAGACGCATCACGCACCTCCATTTGGAGGCATTTATGACTACGACACAAAGAAGTCCGCGGATGAATGAAGAATTTGCTTTATAAGTAAACATTCGTGCTTTGATTTAAAAGTTAAGTATTATTTTGTTCAGTCTTACGGTTTTATGTTATTATCAATTAAAATTTTCGTTAGTTTTCAACAATTCCGCTCTTTATTTAATTTTTTTAAACTGTACTTTCACTTTTGGTTGTATAACAACATGTATCCTTTATTGACGAAAGTTTGCAATGAAATAGCGTTTTCAAAACCGCTTAAAAAGTTTCAGAAGGTGTGTCTGATGCATGTTTTGAATAGACACAATGTCATAGCTATATTGCCGACTAGTATGGGAACAATTTGATATTTCAAGTGGCTCCATTTGCATTGCAAGAGAAGTTCAAATTGACTTGTTCAGTTTGTTAAATTTTGACACCCTAATTATATATCTTTTTATAAGTGCCTGATAGATTTTTTTCTTTAAAAATTGAGATCAATGAAAAATTTAGTAAAAGCACTGCATTGATTTTCTATGGTGGTCATTTTCAGTGGAATAGTATGTTACAATAAAACAATTATAACTATTATATTAATGAATTTAGATTAGGTGTCATCTTTAAATGGGGTAGTGATTCATTATATGAGATTAGCACATTATATAGTTGAAAAATAAATAACACTTTAATGACTTACCATAGTAAAATAAAGTAGCATAGAATATGTTGCAGGTCATAAAATGTAAAACTGAAATTGAAGAAGCTTTAAAAATATTTAACACTGACAACACTGTTGGTTTTCAAAAAAAAATCCTTCCTATCTACCTGCCCTAGTTTTTGGGGGCAAATTTAAATATTATTAATATCATTGAGTTAACTTATTTAAATATCAATATCTTTTGTTTACATTAGCTTATTATATTATTAATAATGAAATACTTTGCAAGGAAAGTCCAATTCTGTTTTAATTAGTCTTAATTAGCTACTATTAAAATTGAAAATATCAGTGACATCCAATACTTGGATTATATGCGTATGAATGCATATTTTCTTTGACAGTTACATAGTACCCTATTCAATTGGATTAAAAACAACAAATAACTATAGTTCCACAACCCAGCCCAAGTTGACTCAAACTGAATTAATTCATCAATTGATCCTATTTAATTATATTAAAAACAACATGTGTAAGATTTTTAGAATATCCCATGTATTCCTCTAGTATTCCTCTAGTACACCAACATGCCCGTCTTACTAATGATTTAAATGCACTCCTTAAACAGTTTAACAAAAATAATGAATGATTAATCCAAAGAAAACAACAAACAAGCTGCTTCATATAAAAAGTTAATTACATAAGATTACATTAGCAAAATAATCATTTTGATAATAAATCAAGATTATACTTCAACCAAACCATTATAAATTAATTGTGGGGTGGGGGGAGGTAATGTAAGCACTAAAACTAAAATGGGGGAAATGTCTGGGAAGGGAACATCTTGGGGGGGGGGCGTCCAGAATTCCTGCTAAGGGCGACAGTGTTGTTAATGTGTCTTTAGAAGAAAAAACTGAAGGAAAGTACTCATTGGTGTATGCCCATCCAGAAGCATTTCTGAGCATATCAATTGGAACAGCAATATTGAGTGCATTTGAAAGAGATATAACTGTTTCATGCATTGCCTTTGATGAAGCCCACATGGCCCTTTAATGGTAGCTTTCCTATTAGGGATTTTATACTTATTTTTTACTCCACAATCTAGCTCTTTTGTCATTAAATGAGAAGTTTTATTATCCAACAGGTTTTGTGTTTGAACCTCACAAATTTTATAATACCGAAGTCCCATCATATAATCATCATCACAATCAGCAGCAGCATTATCATATTCATCATCATCATCGTTAGCAGCAGCATCATTGTGTTGTATTATCAGAATTCAATACAAACACAACCATTACAACTCTTACTACTACTACTAATTAATTAATTATCTACTTCTACAACAGGAACAACAAAAAACAACTGTGCAGTTTTGAATAAATGAATTTTTTTTTTTTTAATTAGAGGTTAGTGACCTTGACCTTTGACTAAGGTACCCCAAAATGGGTGTGGTGCATATACATGTGAGGTTTCAATGTTATAGGTGGAAGCACTTTGATTTTAGAGCCGATGTAAAGGTTTTAGCACGACGCGGACGTCTGATGACGAGCTGTCTATGACAATACCTAGGGTTTTCCCCGAAAACAGCCGAGCTAAAATTGAGCGCCATATAAATTAAATGGAAAACATAAATATTATGTCAAGAAAAATAAAGCTGTAAAAATCTCACCTGCTCGTCTTTGATGTTGCAATTAGCACATTCAGCATTTTCAGTATCTACTAAATAAATATATGAAAGTGCCAAATGTCCAAGATACCATGACGTCCTCCTCAAAATGTTAGATCCTTCGAACTCCATTTATTTTATCCCTGATTAATCCTCTCACACATTAGGCCTACATGTAAGATTCCTTGTTATGTTCACAGCGTTTATTTTAAATCGTTTACGTTCTCAAATTTCAGGAGGTATTTAATTATAAATATTTATTTATGATTAAGATTTATTTACTATTTCGAAGATACAGTCTTGCAACGTGTTTAGTTAGTCTAAGTTACGTGTTTAGTGATTCTTACAAACAATAGACTGACATGAAAAGTGGCTCCTATTGAAGTACAAACTGCATCCAAATATATATTACAGCTGGCCCGGTTTTATGTGGCCTGTTTTTGATAATAATTAATTACCATTTTTCACTTCCGTGTTTATTATGTTTACCAACGCCATGATGGGAAAAAGTCCGTTTCCCACAATGCTTAGCGCGCATTCACACAGGTCAGTAAGACCGGTGTGACACAATGTTCCAAGTGTTCATCATTGAGGTTACAGTATACTAAACAATCTCTTGCACGACGGTTACATTGCATTCACTGCTAAAACGAAAACCATCTCATACCATGATATCTTATATCAGTCTTAATTAATTATTATAAAATTGATATGTTTTTTATGTTAAGAAACCAACATACATAAATACGTCGAAGCAATGCCTAACGTCACTCAATAAAAATATGTACAATTGTTTACATTTGTGAAGTGCGTGGAATGATTCCATCTGTGTAAATGGGCAATAAAATAGTTCCAACGAGTTGCATTAAAACTCACATGTTTTTGCACGATTTATCGTAAATTTAAAAGTCATATTTCTTAATTTAATGCATGCGGTCTTAAATATCCACTCAAATATACATTGAATGCGTTTGTTCGGTTTTACCTATTTGGTAGACAAAATGGCATGCTGAGCCTTACGCAGAGTTGTATGTGAGAGCAAGGAACGACAACTCTGCGTGGAGATTGCGGTTGTTGTAGAAAAATATGTACGTCACAATCGGCTAGATGCGCTAATTTGTCTTTGCTGCATTTTATGAAATTCGTCTCAAATTTATAATTTGCCTTGCCTATTTTATGTTATTGTAACATATTTTATCAATATATTACAATTTATCACATGTAAAAAAATCGTATAATATCGCTTTAAAAAGAAACGAAATTAAAAGTATTTCATATTGGTTCAGGTCATTTTCTTTCGACATGTGTGATTAACCTCTTCAGTTGTTTTAATGGGTATAATGTATACTTGCATTATATCTTGTTTTTAGCATTTATATTTTGCTTGATTTTTACAATCCGTCCATGTGGTATTGGCATTATCACGGTGATGAACGTATTCTTAAATAAAGATGAGATGTCTTTTTCTACGCCAGTCATTTGCTGAATGTATTGTCATTTATTCAACGTGCACTTACGTCTAAAAGGTATCATGTTTAATACTTGTTTCACTGACCAAATATTTAGAGTCGCATAAAAAACTAATTCATATTTTCCGCAAACCCACTTGTATCTCTACAATACAATCAACAATTCGCAAAAAACACCTCAAGACTCTTCAAACAATATAAAAGGCTACTATACAAAAAACTAAACAGTGTTTTTGTGTTTATTTTGGTATTATAAAACCCTTTTGTGTTTACGATTTTTGAGCGTATAGGTTCCTGTATGTACTAGGATAAAAATAAAAAATGAGTGTATCAGTATTTAATTGATTTCAATATACATGTAGTCAAAATAGTTTGAAAGATACAACAAAAATAAAGCTCACCGCGAACTAGATTATACAATTTATTTCAAAGTCGAATAGTGTCATAAGTGCATTGGATGATGCAATCTCATGTTTAAAAAGCTTCGTTACTAGTCTAACCATACCAGTTCAATAATATCTCACCTTTTACTTTGACATTTCTTATACTTAGTAATCGACTGTCTTAGATGGTAAATGTTTGGTGGTGCTAATTGAAAAAGCGTAAACCGACGAGAGCGTTTTAGCGAATATGGCGACCCTAGTATCAGATCAATGTTCATCTCACGGTTTCGATGCGCTTATATCACGACGTTCCCCGCCACGAAACAATCTTTGCTTTCGACTTCCAGCGAGAAAGAAGGTAACTTTCAACATTGTATTTAGTGTTTCTTTTTTTTAGTTCAATTTCATTTCAGACGTTTTAAGGAAGTTTTGTTCAAAGTGTGTAATATGCTTCATAATATTACCAAATAATGCCAAACATGAATGCTTTAAGTTACAAAATATCAAAAATAATTGTTTTAATGTATTTTATACGGTTTACAAATGAGTGAGTATTATATCAAAACAATACGATTTCAGAGTACTGTATTTGTTATTTTTTATGACAACATTTATTCTTAAAGCGAGATTATACGATTTTTATATGTTTAAATTGTAATATATTTATAAAAAAATATGTTACAATAACACAAAATAGTCAAGAAAAATTATACCTTGAAGACGAATTTCATTAAATTCAGCAAAGACAAATGAGAGCCCCGAGCCGATTGTGACGAAGATATTTCGTACATATTTTCCTACAATAACCGAAGCATTCGTCTTTTTATATTAGGATCGGAGTTAGTGTTCGTGTGTCGTATGAATAGATATCGTTGCAGGAAATTACAATAATCTGTTAAACTAAATTAAGATTCACATCGTACATGCATGATATACATGCTGGAAAATCGACTGAACACACATTTCGATTTCAGAATTAAATATCTGGCTTATTTCGCATTTTTCGACACATGTTCTTTTAAACTTTTGTTTCAATTTATATTGAAATATATATATATAATAAGTTTTTACACATTTTATATAAATTCATATATATTTGACAAAATCGTATAATCTCGCTTTAAATGAATTCTCATTATACCAGTTCAGTTTGTATTTTATCTGTAATGGATAAAAATTTATGAATCGATAATGCATATAAAACATTGACAATTGTCAAATATTTACACACATTTGCTGGATACTGAAAATGCCTTATTCTTGTACAGGTCAAAGGTTTGCAATCGTGAATTTCACAACAACATCTTCTGACGGTTGTGGCCATGTATTCCACAATGAAAAACGCTAAATCGAACAGCCTCTGTGATAACCGCAATCTAGTTCACGACCATCCAAGCAACGGCTTCGTAAAGCGACACAGCACTCCGTTGTTTACATCGGATCCGATCACTAAAAGTAAGTCAGATGGTTTGTCAAAAGATGTGAACCCAAGAGAAAAGACGCATTCGTTAGATGAACCGGACAACGTCATGTCACGTAACTTGATTGAATCGTGGTCTTTCCCGGACATTGCAGGATTACTGGAAACAGGGGATACAAAGAAGGGTTCGAGTTCGCCAAAGCAAAGTATGACAAAGGAGAAACCCAATGCTCAAGACAAAGCCCCCGAATTTGTCATTCCCAGCAGAACAACGCCACCTCGCAGCGCACGGCTTACGTCTCAGGGAGAAATAGCTTACTGGATCAAAAAGACAAACCCAACGGGGTTTTATGCCGACGTCGTCGAAGAAGCCGATGGAAAACCTCGAAAACCGGATTTCATGCTTCTGGAAAGGAGAAGCAAGACCAGGGAAGAAATAGAAGCGCTGTACATTTTGAAAATAGCCAACTGAATAGCGATTCAGTTAATGCTGCTGCAACAATATTATATTATTTATGTAACATAATGAACTTTAATGAGCTGCAATGAGACACATAGCAAAATCTGGAGGACTCACACAGTTCAAACACAAGGAAAAACAAAAACAATTCTGACATTTATTAGATTTAGAGTTTTATGGCATTTATACAGATTTTATACAAAGTTTTTAATTGTACATTGTGGACGGTTGAGTATGATGTGTATATGGTAATGTAATAGAGATATACGTTGTGTGCGGAGTGTTGTTTTATTGCCATGGATGCTTTCGTGCTTGTGCTTTTTAATATGTAGGATGCGTGATGAGTGTTGTTTTAGTGCCATTGTTGATCGTGTACTTGTGCTCTTTTTATTCAAAACAACATTAAAATTTCTCGTACGATATGTTCAAGTTCAAAGTTTTGAAAAAAAAATGTAAAATAAAAGCAACGGTGATATATAAGAGTTTTTAATTCTTGCAATTACCAATTTGAGCTGACCTTATGAGGAAGATTGACAACATTCCCTGAAATAGACCAGTCGTAATGTAAAAATAAGACGTAGACGTACCGGTATATAGATTTCAAAAAGCAATAAATGTATTAAAATAATTAATGTAATAAGCAAACATACACGTATTTTTAATTCCAAAGTTTGCTCTTCGATGCGCAAAGCGGACCAAAGCGTGATACCAAAGATCCTACAGAAAAACACAGCCCTGAGAGTTATGGAGTGTTTGCAGCTACGATTTTGAAGTAAGATTATGAATAAAGATTGGTTCACTTTTCATATCCCAGTAAACTAGAAAATCATGTGATTTATCTGTGGATTTAGAAATTCTTAAAGGTGCATATCGACGGAATTTCCTCCGAAGTATACAGATGAATAAAAACGATATATGTTTCCTCTGTTCATGCATACTAATATATTTATTATATTCGTGTATTTGTGAAATCATTAAGAGATGAATATAAACCAAACCACCACAGTTTTCGATACAGGCGTCCATTGAGGTGAAAAACAGGCCTATATAAATCGTAATTTCAATGAGAATTTCGCTAAACTGTAGTTCGTTATCGAAAAAGCGCATGCTATACAATGTACATATAATTCAAATCGAGTTTATTACTAATTTAATGTATACATGTGCGCCCCGCGTAAACAGGGTGCAGAATCAACGGGGTTTTCAGGGGTTTACACACGGGCTGGACAGAATGTAATAACACCGTTAGAACTTTATTTTTGCAAATATCTCAAGTTATTGAAATACATTTGCAAAAATCTATAGTTAATAAAAGACAGTTTTCCTTACAGTTTGTGTCGAGATCTTAAGGTATAAGAATAAATCCTTGAAAACGTCTGAAATCGGTGACACAATTTTACGTTGCGTGAAACATAACCGGCCATTAACCGTGTACAACGTATGCAGTAAATTTAAAATTTTTGAACAAGAACACAGGCTGAGTAAATACAGTAATTTTGATGTATTTCAAATTGCCATAATCAGCATAAAAATCTGTTTGTTATGCACTAGTTGAAATTCTTAAGAAAACTTGTTTTAAAAAGTAATATGAAAAAGCAACACGTACCGTCGTGTTAAATCCTATAAAGATAAAAAGTGGAACCCCAAAAAGTCACGTGATCCTGTACCTGGTAAAATGTCCCTGAAACAACTTCTTAATTATATTTTAAAAAAAACACTTAGTATGCCTAAAGTTAATTAACACAATACAAATGTGTCAAGCAATCACTAAATACATACTTTATAAAAAAAACTATTATTACAGGTAAAATTATAATAAAATGCCGTCGATATTCACATGCAGTCAAAGTTACAAACTTTAAAACTTTGATAATGAACCAATCGAATATGATTAAGAATATGAGTTACGTATTGTTAACTTATATGCTGCATTGTAATTCATATATCTTTTGTTTATATTTTAAAGCATAAGGACAATAAATAAACAAATTTGGTAAATTCATCAAAAAATATGTCTGACTAACATACTAAGTTCAATTATTGATCATTAAACTGACCTTTTACATTTGATTCTAATACTAGAAACATGAAAAGGGTTCAAAACGCGAGTTATAATTTATACACGAAGACTTAACAAGCTCTTATACGACCAACTGTTACACATGGCGGGATTTATGTCACCTTGAAGTAGATGTGTGAGATCTTGTGCATAAAAAAACATATGAGGTACTCACCAAGAAAAAAATCGAATGTGTGTATACACTCTTGTAGGTTTTTAAAACAACAAGAAATACTCAAATGTGTAGAAGAATCACTATATAAGATTTCTTGGAAAAACTCTTAAAGGGACCGTCAACCACGAATGACAAAAACAGAAAAGTTCTCATATACCGTATTTTTTTACAATTATTAGTTTTTTATTGATTAAAATATCACGACTGGTATATTACATTACTTGAAAAAAAATTGTTAAGTTTTCATATTTTCATATATTCGGTAATAACATTTTTTCGTGTTTGTGTACTAGGTAACTACCAGTTAACTATAAATAACGCAAGTACATTGATCATCATCGTCACGTAGTAAACCAAGGAATGCAAATTGTGCATGCGTAGTAAATTGTATATATACAATCTATTTGCGTTATTTATAGTTTGTATATCGTTATGTCACCTATATTCGCGATGTACTTTTGATTTCAAATCGCGAAATTCTATTACCGAATATACTGAAAATATGAACTTTTTATCAAGTAATGTAATACACCAGTCGTTATATTGTAATCAATGTAAACGAATAATTGTATTTAAAAATACGGTATTTTAGAATTTTTCTTTTTTCGTCATTCGTGGTTTACGGTCCGTTTAAATTCACTGCTGCAAATGCTTAAAAACTCAACTCCAGAAAATGAGCATGTGAAATTGGGTACTTTGTGTCAGTTTTTTACAACATACGCCGCGTTGTGGTCATCTATGTAGCAAAAGTATGATGCTGTTAGACTTCCACCTCCGCGCATATATTTGACTGGAACCAGCCTACCCCGTTTGAATCCATGTCGTTATAACCAACCACGTGAAAATGGTTGTTATTTTTACTTTTTTTCATTCAGATATTTTATTTTTCAATATCTCACCCAGCAGACTCTATGAAAGAGCAACGGCATACGGGATGGAGGTAAGCACGGAGAATTCGAAGATCATGGTGAACAGCACGACCAAAACCATTGCAGACATCAGCATAAACGGCGAGAAGCTAAAAGAAGTGACCCGCTTCAAGTACTCGGTCGCAAATCCAGAATTGCCATGGCGACCGCAGCGATGTCCAGACTGAGCAGGTTGTGGACAAGCAATTACATAAGCTTCCCACCAAGTACATGCTCTTCAAGTACCTCGTGTCTCCATACTACTCTACGACTGCAAGACTTGGACGCTTCACGCGGACACAGAACGCAGGATACAGGCATTTGAGCATAAATGTCTCCGAAGATTCCTACGCATCTCCTACACGGAGCAAAAGACCAACGATTAAGTCCGGAAGGAACATGACTGCAAAACTTGTTGGTCCACAAGAGCCCTTTTTGGCGACCGTCAAACAACGAAAGTTGGCTTGCTTTGGGCACGTCACCAGGCACGATTCTCTGTGCAAGACTGCTCTCTTGGGCACGCTAGAAGGAGGTCGACGTCGGGAGCGTCAGAAGAAAAGCCGGATGGATAATGTAAGAGATTGGACATCTTTTCTCATGAATGAATTACTCTCAGCAGCACACAACAGACCTGACAGGAGGAGGATTTCTGTATCGTCGTCCCCCATCCCCCCCCCCCCCCCCTAACGGCCAAACCGTTCAAGATATTGATGATGATGATTTTATTTTTTCGGAATAGCTGTTTAACCCAGCTTTTTATCTTAAATGACCTTTACATAACGACAACAGACCCGAATAAATACACTCAATTCATTCCTGATTTGAGTATAATCCCCACAAATTTTAGGGAAAGAAATAAATGAAAAACTATCGGTAAATACCATTTGTTTTGTATTGTGAGTTAAAAGCTACTGAAATTGTAAAGTGTCCTTCATAGAATGGAAATCATTTCATTATCTAGCCTCACATGTGTGAAGTACGAGTCATGCGAAAATGGTAGTTGTGCAATATGTTACCAACATAGCTCCTCCAGTCCAGCCTGCGCATCCGCGCAGTCTTGTGAGGATATGCATACTGAGGGGTATACTCAGGAGATACCATGAAACCTTGCTTGCTTTTTATAGACGAAAGCTAGTTCTTCTTGAATGCTATACATACGTACAGCTCAGCGACCCGGAGGGTCAATATAGCTGGGAGTTGTATTATTGCAACTAAGCAGAAAGCGTATCCCCTGACCAGACTGCGCAAGTGCCTATAGACCGATTTCGCATGACGCGAATGTAACAGAGTTATTTGAAGGTGAGGAAAGAAAATATGAATCGCATCTTTTAATATGCTTGTTATACATACCATTTAGTTTTTGTTGGTTTTAATTTATTTCGAAATTAGATTTGGTAATACTCCGACTAATTCATTTTAAGGTTATTTGACTGGATTTGGCCTTCATAACTAGTTTGGAAACAAATACATATTTCGTATTTGAGAGGATTTTTGCTTACTCATATTGCTTAACCCACGATGCAGAATAATCTCAGCAGTCACTTATGTGGAAAAGTCCAAGGTTGTGAATATGTAAGGCTAAAAATTCAAGGTGTGTTCGGATGTTGTTGACGTGTAGCCTACGCCATGTTTAGTACAATCAACGAAACCTGTCAGCTCTCATTCTATACATAGATGGTGACGTCACTACGTTATTGTCACCTCTATACTTAGACGCATCACGCACCTCCATTTGGAGGCATTTATGACTACGACACAAAAAAGTCCGCGGATGAATGAAGAATTTGCTTTATAAGTAAACATTCATGTTATGATTTAAAAGTTAAGTATTATTTTGTTCAGTCTTACGGTCTTATGTTAGTATCAATTATAATTTTCGTTAGTTTTCAACTATTTCGCTCTTTATTCATTTTTTTAAAAACAGAACTTTCACTTTCGGTTGTATAACAACATGTATCCTTTATTGACGAAAGTTTGCAATGAAAAAGCGTTTTCAAAACCGCTTAAAAAGTTTCAGAAGGTGTGTCTGATGCATGTTTTGAAAAGACACAATGTCATAGTTATATTGCCGACTAGTATGGGAACAATTTGATATTTCCAGTGGCTCCATTTGCATTGCAAGAGAAGTTCATATTGACTTGTTCAGTTTGTTAAATTTTGACACCCTTATTATATATTTTTTATAAGTGCCTGATAAATATATTTCTTTAAATAATTGAAATCATTGAAAATTTAGTAAAAGCACGGCATTGATGTTCTATGATGGTCATTTTTAGTGGAATAGTATGTTACAAATTACAATAAAACAATTATAACTATTGTATTAATGAATTTAGATTAGGTGTCATTTTTAAATGGGGTAGTAATTCATTATATGAGATTAGCACATTATATAGTTGAAAAATAAATAACACTATAATGACTTACCATAGTGAAATAAAGTAGCATAGAATATGTTGCAGGTCACAAAATGCAAAACTGAAGTTCAAACTCAGAAGAAGCTTTGCAAATATTTTACACTGACAACACTGTTGATTTTCCAAAAAAAATCCTTCCTATCTTCCTGCCCTAGTTTTTTGGGGAAAATTGTAATATTATTAATATCATTGAGTTAAATTATTAAAATATCAATATGTTTTGATTACATTAGCTAATTATAGTATTATATTATTAATAATGAAATACTTTGGGAGGAAAGTCCCATTCTGTTTTAATTAGTCTTAATTACCTACTAGTTAAATTGAAATTATCAGTGACATCCAATAATTGAATTATATGCGTGTGAATGCATATGTTTTTTTGACAGTTACATAGTTCCCTATTTAATTGTATAACAACAAATAACTATAGTTCCACAACCCAGCCCAAGTTTACACAAACTGAATTAATTCATCAATTGATCCTATTTAATTATATTAAAAACAACATGTGTAAGATTTTGAGAATATCCCATGTATTCCTCTAGTATTCCTTTAGTACACCCAGGGTTGGCACCAATCGACCGCCCCAGGTTTTAACCGGCGGTTTTTACTGGTTAAAACCGCCCCGGTCAATACTCCCAAATTTGTCATTACTGGTCAATACTGGTCGATTGAACTTTACCCCCAATTTTGATTAATATTCCATGCTTAATTAACAATATTGATAATATAAATTAAACAGACATGTTGCCAATAATGTCTTAAGCTATTAATACCCACTATTTTATACCTGTTCATGCAAATAAGTCAAAGTTGGTCAACTGGATTTTTCTGGTTGATTGTTTTTTTTTCAATTCTAATGAATCATGAATGCTCATGAAAATTCTGTGCTTGATTCAACACGAACCTGTCAATTACTGTGTATTAGTTATTCCTCATGCCCCACGTCCCCAGTCTTCTCACAGTCTTCTCACCTATACAGGATAGGGCATCCAAAACTGATAATAGGGCCTTAAATGGCACCTTCTTGACACAACCCTTACTTGTCATGTATTCTTGCCTGGATTTCTTTAAGTACTTTTTAAACAAAATAGTGAAAAAATATTTCATTTTCCATTGATATAAAAATTAAAAAAACATAATTAGAAATAATTATTAAAAGAAAGTAGAGTAGACCCACAATTGGTAAACATTATTTGTTGGCAAAATCAAGAACTTTGATTGCTTATTCTTTTGAAGACCAATTGAACTTTAAAATATGAAAACCCTCTTAATACAGAAAGGAGACAAGTTAGAAGTAACTATTAAATTAATAGCAAGTTATCTCCTTTTGTGTGAGTGAAATGAAATAGCCTAAGGGCAGATTTGCTTCATTGTCACTTTCAGAGACATAACACTGCATGCATATTATTACCAATTAAGGCTTAGGGACCAGATTTATGACCCTAGAAACCACACTAGTTCTGTTTGTCATTCTGCCTATTAAATAGATATAAATAGATCAGTGAAATGATTTATTATGGTTGTTTTTAGGGAAGCCTCAAACAAATTTTACCAATTAAATAGATCTAATTAGAATTGTTTTTATAAGTACCTGTATTGTTTCTTTCATTTATTGAGATCCTTGAAAAATTGAGTAAAAACACAGCTTTGATGGTCATTTAAAGTGGAATAGTTGTGATTTTTAATGAAGAATAATAACTATATCCAAGTTTTAACTGAAACACAAATTATTTTGACTAAATAAATATCATATTGGGATATTTATTTTGAGACAAGTAAATAAAATTGTTTTGTAACATTAAAATTATAATGTCCCAATACAGCTAGTATGAACATTTTACATTGATTTGTAGTACTCAGGTGTTACCTCTAAAAAATATTCTGTAAAAATTAAAGGAAACTCAACGATGAAAATATTTTCAGAACCAGGCAAATAATAGGAAAGTTATGTTTTCACTAATATTAAGTAACAACACACACCTACCATTGAACAATATATCAGGCACTTATGGTTCAATATACAAGCGTTAATTGGATAAGCAAGTGTATATAACAAGATAACAGCTATTGTATAAAGGGGTACTTATGGTGCAATATACAGGCCCATTAATCATCATTGATGAGATTAGGTGACATCTTTGAAGGGGGATAGTCATTCATAAGATGAGATTAGTACATTATTATACAAAAACATTTTTATGTAGTTTATCACTGTTTTAATTATTATTAATAAATTGCTTTAAATTTACCTTTTTTTTAATTCATAAAGTTATTAATTTTTCCTTAAATTCCACAAATTCATTTAATAAAAACGGGTAATTGTGTTTTGTGTTTCTTATATCAATAAGTTTTTATTACATTTGCTAATAAATTATATTATTAATAATGTAATAATGTGCACGGAAAGTTCAAATCTGTTTTATTTAGTCTAAACGAGTTATTAGTAAAAAATAAAATATCAGTGACATCCAATAATTTGATAATAAACATATGAATGCATGAAAAAAATGTTGACAGTTACAAAGTAAATATTTATTTATCATATTTATCTGTTACAAGGAAAACAGTGTCGAAATTAATTTTAATTTGATTTTACCATTTTCATTTCACCAATTGACCATATTTAATTGGATAAAAAACAACAAACACTGCATTTGCACAACCCTGCCCAGGTTCACTCAAACTGAAATAAGGTGTTAATTGTGTATTCAAAACGGGTCTTGATTACACATTATTCTTGGTTGCATTTGTGTTGAGCAACATGTATAAGATACTCAGTAAGATTTTGAGGATATTCCATGTATTCCACTAGTACACCAACATGCACTTACTAATGATTTACATGCAATCATTACACAGTAAAACCCTCCAAAAAACAATTCTAAAACCAAAAAACCATACAAGCTGCTTCATAGATAAAAGTTAATTAAAGACTTCATAAACAAAATAATAATTTTGATAATAAACAAAGATTGTACTTCAACCGAACAATTATAAATTTATTGGGGGGGGGGGAACATCTGCACTAAAACTAAAATGGGGGGGAAACGTCTGGGGAGGAATTGTCTTTGCGGGGAAACGTCTTGGGGAGGAAACGTCTGGGGGGGGGGGAAATGACCGGAAACCATTCCCAAAATGGTGAAAAAAAACACTGGCATATAAATTAAATGGAAAACATACAATATTATGTCAAGAAAAAAAAGCTGTAAAAATCTCACCTGCTTGTCTTTGATGATGCAATTAGCACATTCAGCATTTTCAGTATCTACTAAATAAATATATGAAAGTGCCAAATGTCCAAGATACCATGACGTCTTCCTCAAAATGTTAGATCCTTCGAACTCCATTTTATTTTATCCCTGACTAATCCTCTCACACATTAGGCCTACATGTAAGATTCCTTGCAATGTTCACAGCGTTTATTTTAAATCGTTTACGTTCTCAAATTTCAGCAGGTATTTAATTATAAATATTTATTTATGATTTAGATTTATTAACTATTTCGAAGATACAGTCTTGCAACATGTTTAGTTTGTCTAAGTTACGTGTTTAGTGATTCTTACAAACAATAGTGAATAGACTGACATGAAAAGTGGCTCCTTTTGAAGCACAAACTGCATCCAACTATATATTACAGCTGGCCCGGTTTGATGGGGCCTGTTTTTGATAATAATTAATTACCATTTTTCACTTCCGTGTTTATTATGTTTACCAACGCCATGATGGAAAAAAGTCCGTTTCCCACAATGCTTAGCGCGCATTCACACAGGTCAGTAAAGACCGGTGTGACACAATGGTCAGCTCTGGATCTGGATCTGGATATGTACGTTGCAGGACCTTTCGGTGTAGGCGCAACGGAAGAGAGGGTGGTTTAGTCCCACTGTAGGACAGTTGACCTGAATATGTCAACTTTGTCCGCGCGAACAACACTTTCTTCAAGATTGTTCCACTCTATTAATGTCTTAGGAAAAAATGAGTTTTTATATAGTTGGGTTTTGCACTGGATTGGTGTGAAACACTTAGAGTTTTTAACTGAATATTGTTCAACGATATTGTTTACTTTGAAGTCTTTGAAATGTTTAGGGGTAATTCTACGCTTTGATTGCCGGACTGGGGTAAGGAAGTCTTGGCTAGGCATTGCTGGCACCAGCCCCTCAACCACCTTGAAGAAGAAGATAAGTCTATTGGCCTTCCTTCTTTCCTGGAGAGGTGGGATCTTCATACTCTTCAGCATGTTTGTCACGTAGCCTGGTGTTTTGGTGTAGTAGTCGCCGGTTATGAACCTCGCCGATTGTTTTTGGATCTTTTCAATTTTATCGATGTCTTTTTGAAGGAGTGGATCCCAGACAATGGAGCTATATTCTAGAGTAGTTCTGATTTGCATAAGTACCAGAAATAATCATGTATTATAAATATTTCCACCGGACATAAATTAAATGATAGTGTACAAAACAACTTAAATTATTTAAACCATATTTTGCATTTATGCCTAAGACACAAATTGTATTTTTATTTAAATAGTTGCAATAATTCAACTCTCAGCTTTATAACACAAAGGGTGGCTGAGAGCACAGGCAGCAGTATCATAAATTTGCCCCCCCCCCCGGGACCCTACCCCGCCCCCCCGGTTTGACTTTTCAACAACGAATACAGAATATGGACAAAAATACACAGTTTTAAAAAATAACCCTCTTATAGGTATTCTATATACACAAGGTATGAAACGCACTATATGCCTATTGCTGAAAGATTGTGGAACACTGGACATGACCTTTTTCATCGAAAACACACATGTTCCCATGCAGTTGCCGACAAAATCCAACTGGATTTGTTAAAAGACAGTAAAAGCAACGAGATAACACTACTAACGGATCTCATGCTCGGCTAATAACTTCAATATTCAATTAAATTTGACTTTCTCGCTACATGTCTGTTTTGCTGTCATATTTTGTCGATCGAATACTCGGTTCTAAAACGCCATATCATTGGCCAACACAATGAGAACAACCAACCAGATGACGCGTTATAAAATTAAAATGGTGTACATGTGTAGATGAAACACCGAGTGACATATAGCGAGAAAATCAAATTTAATTGAATATTAAAGTTATTTTTCTTTTTCTTAAGTTTAAGTTAGTGTCCTCTTATTGTATTAGGATTTAGATTAAAAAAACTTAGCGTACTCAATATCTTCTTTGCCATTCAACATCTTATAGACCTCAATCATGTCCCTATAAATAGCATGAACCAACAAGGGAGGCAACTCGTGATGTCACTAATCGGCAGTAAACAAAAAGTGGTTCTTTATTATCTCGCTTAACATGGGTCTAAATTACGTTTTAAAGCTCTTTTCTGATTGGATTAAACAGTCTGAAATCATCCAATCAAGAAAGTAGAGACATTTATCTTGCATAACATTCAGTGCCATGCTCTATGCAAGCTATTTAGAAAATAAAAATTGTAAACCAAAAAGTTCGGAATGTTTTTTTTCGCGGTTATAGACGGTGTTACTTGCTGAAATAAAAAAAATATTGCTTTGAAATCATTTATGTATTGGTATTGAACAAGAAAGTGGTCAAATATAAGTGGAAAACATAAGTATTGTGATTAAAACTTGTGTCTGCTACAATTTTACGAGTGGTTACGGAAATTTCCGATCGTACAGATGTATTGACAAACAAAGGCCAAATGACCGAATAGCTTTCATATTTCAAGTTTATCAGCCTTGAAAGCATCACTTTTTCAGATAAGAAGCAAAATCATACATTTATCAACCAGTTATAGTCAATAACACCAAGATCTTTGGGTACATCCATTTTGTTTTTCAGAAACCACGACATGTATTAATTTCGGAAACAGACGATCGTTTATTTCCGGAACATCTCGGTAAATTTCAGCAGACAAGTTTTCGTCTAAAATTCTTATGTTTTCCGCAAATATTCTACCACTTTCTTGTTGTATACCAATACATAAATGATTTGAAAGTAATGTAACATTGATCTTGGTCAGGAACACTTTATATAACTGCTAGAAAAGACATCTCAAATTTAGCACATAAACCATTGAAAAATCATACTTCAGTTTATCCTTCTTATGATTGTTTTATCAGTTACTTTAGCTTCAGCCACCCACTTATTTTTGAAAGTATGACACACATATGTTTAAACTTGAGGTATTATATATTTTTAGTTATTTTTATTGAGAAACTTTTATCTTATAACACATTTTTGGTACAAAAATGTTAATTGTATATATTTAGTTTTAAAAAATACATAGGCAAAGATTTACCTAAACTTGCTACACATGTAAAATAAAATGCCAATAATTACAACAAAAATCACTTTTAAATAGTATGTTTTGTTTATTAGTCTTAAACAATATTAATGTTTTCATTTCAAAATTATAAAACACAATACATTAAATATTGTCCTATAGAAATGATGACATAACAGATTGTTAGGAAGATATTAACAGAATGTAAACAGTATGCTTATTGAAATTAAAAACAACTAAAACATCTTTTTGTATTAATTTTCTGATCAAAAGTGGTATTTCTAGTTAGTATAGGAGATATTTTATCAAGAAAAAGCATTAGAATTTGGATTGTTTTGAAGAAAAGTGTGCATTTCATCCAGTATTGCCATGGAACCAGTTTTTGGTTAGAAATTCAATAACATTATTTTAAAGTTCATTACCCCTTGTTGCTAAAAAATTCATAAAAAATAAAATTTTCAAAGTAATCCATTAAAACAAAAAAAAATGCTTTCTAATACCTTAAATATTATTCCTGCAGGCATTTGACATCAATTATTTATGTTTAAAAAAATCATTGGTTCATGCTACCATAAAAACGACGATATGCTAATGTTGGAATCTTCAAAACTTTTAATCTTTCTGGGTACGCTAAATGTTTCACACAATGGACTAGCTTCGCCTTGGTTGCTCTCTTTTGTACCTGCTCTATACTTTCAATATCTTTTATAAATCTAGGGTGCCATATCAAGTTTCCATATTCAAGATGCGGTCTTATCAAGCCCTTATAGAGTTTTCTAAATTGTTTTGTATTTATGCGATGAAAAGTACTTTTCACAGGTAGCCATTCAGGAATCCGGGTTGTTTTATACTATTTCCTGTTTGCCCCTGAGTCGTTTCGCCCTAATACCCGTTCGCCCTGGGTCGTTTCTCCCTCATTCCTGTGTTTTGCCCTAGTTGATATACATACAGCGATTTGAAAGGATTTATCTTTAGCTTGTCACAAGCTGAATAAGTGAATTCCTACTTTCTTTTGAACTTGAACGGGTGTTGGTTCTTTCAGCACCAAGATTTTTTGGCCCCTCTTTATAGCTTTGGGATGGTGATACTCCCTGTATGATAAACCTAAAAAGAAGACTCTGATATACACTATCATTATTGTAATGATGGGGAAAATTCTGTAAAAACCATCTGCTTATTACAATAAATATCATTGACTGTAAACAACAATGTGAAACCCTTTACACTTTAAACATGAAAGAAATGTTTAGCATGGTTATTGAAATAGATCAGACTACATGTAATCAAAGATCTATTAATGTATTAATAGATCTTTGATGTAATTTTATGTTTACAAAAATTATTTGAATATTGTTTTTTACATCTAATTCAAGATCGTCATTTTTATGTTCCCCACTATAGTAGTGGGGGACATATTGTTTTTGCCCTGTCTGTTGGTTGGTTGGTTTGCGCCAACATTTTGCAATAACTTTTGCTATATTGAATATAGCAACTTGATATTTGGCATGCATGTGTATCTCATGGAGCTGCACATTTTGAGTGGTGAAAGGTCAAGGTCATTCTTCAAGGTCAGAGGTCAAATATATGTGGCCAAAATCGCTCATTTTATGAATACTTTTGCAATAATGAAGATAGCAACTTGATATTTGGCATGCATGTGTATCTCATGGAGCTGCACATTTTGAGTGGTGAAAGGTCAAGGTCATCCTTCAAGGTCAGATGTCAAATATATGTGGCCCAAATCGCTTATTTTATGAATACTTTTGAAATATTGAAAATAGCAACTTGATATTTGGCATGCATGTGTATCTCATGGAGCTGCACAATTTGAGTGGTGAAAGGTCAAGGTCATCCTTCAAGGTCAGAGGTCAAATATATGTGGCCAAAATCGCTTATTTTATGAATACGTTTGCAATATTGAAGATAGCAACTTGATATTTGGCATGCATGTGTATCTCATGGAGCTGCACATTTTGAGTGGTGAAAGGTCAAGGTCATCATTCAAGGTCAAATATATGGGTCAAAATTGCTCATGTAATGTCACTTCTGCAATATTGAAGCTAGCAATTTTATATTTGAAATGCATGTGTATCTCATGGAGCTGCACATTTTGAGTGGTGAAGGGTCAAGGTCATCCTTCAAGGTCAAACATCATATAGGGGGACATTGTGTTTCACAACGCATCTTGTTTATTTTTTATATCTAATTAAAATTGTAGAAATAATAATACTTGCTTGTTGGGATGAAATAATTCTAGTCTATTTCCCTGTTTACAGTATCTGCAGCAGACATTAACAGAAATATTTATTAAAATATTGAAATCATACCTCCGCCAAACTAATTACCGTAATAACTAGTATTGAGATACTAAAAATATTAAAAAATTACACGTGTTAGAGACAATGTTACATGTAAGGTGAAAGAAGATCATAATTATATTGAAATGAATGCAATAAATTAATAATTTTCTTGTGATTAAATCTTTTTCTGCCAAAAAAAAAATAAATACAAATTCACAGCTTTGCTAACTCTTGCCTGAAAAGATATAGAACAAAAATGTAAAAGCAGAAAACATTCTGCTTCCTTAATAGGACAACACTGTTTCAAATGCTGTTGAGTGAATCCATTAGTTTTTACCGGTATACAATTATTAACCCAATTACGCAAATGTAATGGTTCATTGCCCTCAGGCATGAATCTGCAAGGTTTTATTGCCTTAATCCCGTTGTAAAAATCCATGATTGAAGTGTCACAAGATAAACAGGGTGGAAGTCAGTAGAAGAGTACGGGTAAAATATACTGTCCGAAAATTAAGAGACATTAATAATGAACGAAAACTCGTATTTCCGAAAATTTAGAGTCACTGTCACGAAAAAATTATTTTGCTAAAAAGAGGGTGTCCGAAAACTTATTATTACGGTAATCATGATACTTAGTTTGTAACATAATGTATCATAATGTTTCCATTAATTAATTGCAATAACAATCAAATGGATAATTGTGCAATAATCAAATTTGTGTCTAAGTTTCCCATATATGTCTAACAAATACTAATATTAAATTACAATTAAATAAGCCAAGGGCAAAACAACCCACTTGTAGGGGCGAAACAACTCAGGGTGACCTAGGGCAAACAGGTTTTAGGGCGAAACGACCCTATACTGCCATTCAGATAAATTTAATGTGTTTTTGAAGGTTATTCATCGCTTTTCTTAATTGGTCACGAATGATGTCTTTGTAGTGATGCTCACTGATCAGATGCTGAGAACTGCGATTGTGTTTATGAAGGGGTGCATATCGACTCCCAGAGCCGTCACAGCAAAAATTATCAAAGGCTCTGAGAGTCCGTTTATATGGCCTATATTTCAGCTAAAAGTCAGATACAGTTTTCGGACCAGTTTGGGGTTTATCATAATATTACCTTATCTAATCTATCGGTATTCATTTTAAATTTGAACCAAACATGGCACAACAACAACAATGAAAAGGCGCATATTGGAATCGGTCAAAAAGCAGTAAAATATTTTGACGTTCTTTTCATCACATGTTGAGTTTTACAATTTTACAAAAGTAAAAAAGAGCTTTTTCCATTTATCTTTTGATAGTTAAAAAAGCTAAATTTCATAAAATGCACACAAAAATGCTCAAATTTAAGTGCCTGGTTGGCCACTAAAATAGCCATAAAATGGCCCAAAATGCAGGAAAGTAAGTGCTAAATTTTAAAATGTTCAGGAGGAGCCCCCCAGACCCCCCTAGAAGGCCTGTTGGTTTCACATTTGGGTCTGTTGGCTCAAGAGTTATTGAGAACCCTGAGCACAGAATCTCGGTCTCTTTGGTCAAGTCTATGTGCATATATAAGTCCATTAAATAATTAACCACAAAAGTTTACCTTGTGGAGACAGCTTGTGAAGTGTAAAACTGGTGTCCCTTGCTTGAAGGTCAGGTAACAACGGGGCGGGGGTATATATTTATATAATGTTTTACAGTAATCCTTTTAAATGTTTGTTGATATCGTACTTCCGTGACAAAAACTTGCCACCCCCCAGGGGTCAACTGTTGAATAGACTTATATAATAAATAACATTTTTAAATCTCCGTGAATTAAATTGCAGGGATTAGGAGTTTAATAGTTGGTGTGTAATGTTAAAAGTTATTAAAATCAGCATAGAATTTTGCGAAAGTAAGGCCGCGTTTGTGACGTTAAGTATTTTTACATTTTATGTTTGACATTGAAGCCATTTGCGACTCATCCAGAAAGTATCACTGTATTTGAATTCTGGCTTTGTAAAAACAACAGACTAAAATGTATATTTATCATTATATGGACAATAACATTATTTTACAAAAATGTTTAATTCATTATGTTCTCATAGAAAAAATGTATTTTTGTTGCTTGTCGATGAAAGAACAAAAATAGTTTGGGAGATTAAGTTTGATGGCAATACTTAAGGAAGCATTATTTTTCCAGATTTACTTCAACAAAATGCCTGTCAAATACTATTGAAATGACCATCGTCATTCATGCTGCAAATCACTCAACTTGAGCTTGATTATTCTGCATCTGATTATGGGCATATAAAGTCCAGATACACGGGTCGACAGACTTAAACAGATATTTGCCAGTCATGCTTTGCTCTGCTTGCACAACATCGGGTCTATTTACATTACTAAAGCGGAAGAACTGCTCCTGCCTTAAAACAAATATTCACATTTTTTGTGTGTGTACCAAAATAACAATTTAGGATTTACGAATCATTTTAAAGTTTGTTTCCAAAAAATTAATGCCAAAATAGTTAGTAAATTAATGGTACATGTGTATTATTATGCATGCTTCTACCTTATTCCATTGGCTGTTTCCATTCCTCCAGGTCCACGCTTGGTATCACACTGCGTCCTTCGTTTCAGATGGATTATTTACTAGGACCTCCAATTTGTCCACACATTCACAGTTTGTCCATCTGAAAAGCCCCTTTATATTGCTTAGTCCTCCGTCCATGTTGCATTTTGCATGTCCTGTAATGATATTCATTTAATATACCGGTACTTAACATTTTCAGTTGCGTGTTTTGGTTTGAAAAGTATGTTAATTGTGATGTTGCTGTCAATTTAACTTCATTAAGTTCATTTATATAAGTTAACATTGAAAAATAATTTAATACATATATGCAAATGATTCAAATTGTTATGAGAACATGTAAGTTCATATTTGCAAATCAATTGTAATATGGTTATCATATGGTGTGTTATCAACCTGGTATCTGCATATGGAAATAGTTTTAAGATACAAATATGTTGTCAATTAACAATGTAAGTAACTAAGTAATAAATAATTTCATGATACAAATATGTTATTAATAAGCAAAGTAAGTAACTAAGTAATTAATAATATTTAATTTTTTTAATTTCCCCAAAAAATGCTTTTTTGAAATTCAGAAAATAAAGTTAAACATGAACAATATGCGTATATGTTAGTTAAAACCTTTTTTTAAATCTCTGAAACCACAGGTACCAGTATTTTTAGCTCATCTTTTTTTTGAAAAACAATTATGAGCTATTGTCATCATCTTGGCGTCAGCGTCGGCGTCCGGTTAAGTTTTGCGTTTAGGTCAACTTTTCTCATAAAGTATCAATGCTATTGCATTCAAACTTGGTACACTTACTTACTGTCATGAGGAGAATGGGCATGCAAAGTTAGATAACTCTGGCTTGCTTTTTGACAGAATTATGTGCCCTTTTTATACTTAGAAAATTGAAAATTTTGGTTAAGTTTTGTGTTTAGGTCCATTTTATTCCTTTAGTATCAAAGCTATTGCTTTAATACTTGCAACACTTACTAACTATCGTAAGGGGACTGTGCAGTCAAAGTAATGTAACTGACTGGCATTTTGACAGAATAATGTGCCTTTTTTATACTTAGAAAATTTGGTTAAGTTTTGTGTTTTGGTCCACTTTACCCCTTAAGTATCATAGATATTGCTTTCATACTTGGAACACTCGCAAACTATCATATGGGGACAGTAAAGGACAAGTTGCATAACTCTGGTTGTCATTTTTACGGAATTATGGCCCTTTTTTTACTTAGTAACTTTGAATATATGGTTACATTTTGTGTTTAGATCCACTTTACTTCTAAAGTATCAAGGCAATTGCTTTCAAACTTCAAATACTTTCATGCTATCATGAGGGTACTGTACCTGGCAAGTTGAATTTTACCTTGACCTTTGAATGACCTTGTTATTAAATTTGGTAAAATTGCCATAACTTCTTTATTTATGATTAGATTTGATTGATACTTTGACAAAACAGCTCTTACCTGACATACCACAATACATGTAGACTCCACCCAAACCATCCCCCACGCCCCCCCCCCCCCCCCCCCCCTGAATCCCCCCCCATTTTTTTTTTTTAAAGATCATCTAATAAATGACCACCACACCCTCACACTATACACCCACCCCCCACCCAAAAAAATATTTTATGCACCCGTTAGGGTGGCATATAGTAGTCAGTCAGTCAGTCTGTCCGAAAAAAACTTTAACATTGGCCATAACTTTTTCAATATTGAAGATAGCAACTTGATATTTGGCTTGCATGTGTATCTCATGGAGCTGCACATTTTGAGTGGTGAAAGGTCAAGGTCATCCTTCAAGGTCAAATGTCAAATTTATGGCGTCTGTCCAAAAACTTTAACATTGGCCATAACTTTTTCACTATTGAAGATAGCAACTTGATATTTGGCATGCATGTGTATCTCATGGAGCTAAACATTTTGAGTGGTGTAAGGTGAAGGTCAAGGTCATTCTTCAAGGACAAATGTCAAATATATGGCGTCTGTCCGTCCGAAAACTTTAACATTGGCCATAACTTTTTTAATATTGAAGATAGCAACTTGATATTTGGCATGCATGTGTATCTCATGAAGCTGCACATTTTGTGTGGTGGAAGTTCAAGGTCAAGGTAAAAAAAAAATCAAAGCGACATTCTCATGAAGCTGCACATTTTGAGTGGTGGAAGTTCAAGGTCAAGGTCATCCTTCAAGGTCAAAGGTCAAAAAAAAATTCAAAGCGGCGTTCTCATAAAGCTGCACATTTTTAGTGGTGGAAGTTCAAGGTCATCCTTCAAGGTCAAGGTCATCCTTCAATTTCAAAGGTCAAAAAAAATTAAAAGCGGCGTTATCATGAAGCTGCACATTTTGAGTGGTGGAAACTCAAGGTCAAGGTCATCCTTCAAGGTCAAGGTCATCCTTCAAGGTCAAAGGTCAAAAAATATATATTTCAAAGCGGCGTTCTCATAAAGCTGCACATTTTGAGTGGTGGAAGTTCAAGGTCAAGGTCAAAGGAAAAAAAAAAAAGCGGCACAATAGGGGCATTATGTTTCTGACGAACACATCTCTTGTTTTTTTTCAAACATGGTTAAAAAACACAAATATTTATTTTTATTATTTTATTTTTGAAATACCGTCCAACCATCCCACCCAAGAATCTCCCCTCCCAAAAATTTTTTTTATATTTTTTTGCATTTTTGGAAGATAATGTAATAAATGACCACACCCCCACACTATACACCCCTCTCCACCCCTCCCTCCTTTGTGATTGAAATTGAGATAGGTCCCTACACCTTTAAAAAGAAAAATAGATGAGCGGTCTGCACCCGAAAGGTGGTGCTTTTGTTATATTTGGTATAAAATATCAGATAAGAGGTCCTGTACAATTTTGTTCACATTATGCCTCTTAGGTCAAAACTGGCCATGCTCGAGTGGCCAAATGATTTATATGGACTTCTTTAGAAAATGACAAAAAAATCTAAAACCTCAAGGGGTCAGGTTTGTTATAAAAAAAATTGTTTCTTAATGAATGTATACTCTTGTGGTCTTATGCTAACATATTCAAAATCATGCCCATGGTCAAGCTACAGGGTCACATAATTAATATTGACTCATACAGTGAAACAGTGAAAAATAGAAAAACAAAAAATTATAAAGGCCAAGGGGTGTAGAAATTGTCATTTAAGATCATATAGTGCTGCTCTTTTAAGCTTCATCAAATCATAAACCACTGGAGTCAAATTTTGCCCTGCTTAGGGCAGTGGCTGTCAAATGTTTAAAATTGAATTTATATTTGGTGTGTGAAGTGAGGTTGTGGTCATCTACATACATATATTGTTCAGATCTAATCGGGGTTTGAAACTGGCTTAGCCCTATTCCACAGGTAAGCAATCTTGTGCCATATTGGCTCTCTTGTCTCACTTTCTAAGTATTATTTCAGAAAGAAGAGTGCATGATCCAGCATACAAACCTACAGCATTATTGCAAAGGAAATAATTGGTCGCATTCAGACAATGGAAACCAAATATAATCCAAACTATTCAGACCAGGGAGACACTATTGCAAAAACTGTAACTGGCGTATCACTTGCAACGGGTCTATCTGAAGGAACAGCGAATAACAACAGCATGCCGTACAATATTAACAACCTATGGGTTAAAAACAACACCAACTGGTTTAGTGCTATTATGCAAAAATATGCATATGTTTCAGAAGAGGAAGACAATATTGAAAGAAAGATTGACATTCAACTGAAATATCACCCCAACGAACTTGAACAATGCGGTAGCCAAATGTTTGCAATAAAAGGGGGTCGAAAAGATCCAGAAAACCCTTTCAATATCACATCTCCGAGCTTTGGTCAATCAGCGGCTAGAGCCATTCTTACCACAGTGCAGTCCTCAACTTGCACTGATGTGACAGTTTCCATAATGAGCATAGGTAAGGCAGATAGGTTCATTCCAAAAGTCGTCAAATCAAGGGCTGCCAAGGGAGGCATATTATCAATTGGGAAAACACATAAAGCAGAAAACCACAGTACTGTTCCAGGAGAGGGTAGTGACTTAATGCATCACAGATTTGGTGGAAAACAAATTGAACGCTTTGACATCAACGTTAAGATAAAACACGATCAAATGATTGAGGATGGACTTGAGAAGCGTTGGCAATGTGTTCTGTGTGAGAAGTCGTACACGTCGAAACACAACTTAGTCACACACATCCTTGATCACTCTGGCATAAGGCCTCACCTGTGTTTGCGCTGTGGAAAGTACTTCAGGCAGTTGTCGCACCTCAATGCCCACATGTTGACCCATGACAAGGTGAGGCCCCACGAGTGCCAAGTATGCAGGAAGTGTTTCACTCAGACCGGGCATCTAAAGCGCCATATGTTGGTACATTCTGGTCAGCATGCCTCGGTCTGTCATATCTGCTGTCGGGGGTTTACAACCGATGATGACTTGTTAGCTCATATGGTATGTATAAGTAGTATAAGAATACATGTACTTTTAATGTCTATAATTTAAAAAAACAAACAGTTGGTAAACGAAAAAGTTTTATCATATTTGCACCAACAATGTACTACAGTAGGGTAAGGTGCAAATATAAAACTAAAATTGAATTTAGGAAACACAATTAGAATACCCATTATGCATTTTTAGATTGCACAAATAACAGATTTATAAGTTTTCAAATAATGTTTAAGTTATTTATGTAGTCAAGTGCACATGTATCTGTAAAATATTGGCAAAGCATTGATCTTGTACTACACAAAATACTTTCCCAACTTTTAGAGGGGTGGGGAGATTTCTCCTGTTTTTCCTTGTGTCCCACCGTTTTATAGTTTGTGTCGTGCGTAAATAAAAAATATTGCTGCTGTAGAGATGAAACTTTGCAAACCTACATGTAGCAACCATTATTTGAATATGAGCACCTCCATATTTTAGTGTGATATAACCAGAGCCCTATTGTGCAAATATTTACCCTTTTGATATTACCCAGTAAGTGGTCAAAACTATTGCCTCTACTAGTATGTGTGTTCATGTCTGTTGCCAGGTGAAACATGAGACCATGCTGGAGCAGTGCAGTGTGTGTGGGGAGCAGTTTGAGTCCCACAAGCTGCTCATGGAGCATGCTGTGCTGGCAATGCACAGTCAGAGGACCCGGTGTGACAAGTGTGCACTGGAGTTTGACTCCTCGGCAGACCTCCAGAATCACAAGAAAGAGGCCCATGGCGCCCTGCGGCCGTGGAAATGCAGACAGTGTGGATTGGCCTTCCTAAAGGTGTTTGTTGCATATAGCCCTCTTCCAAGAAAACATGTCCTATTGCATGTGCCTTAAGTGTTGTACTAGATTAGCCTGTGCAGTCCACACTGGCGAAAGAGGGACAACAGTTTTCCCTTTATTTTCCTTTTTGTAATAAGAAAGTTCTCTTTGAGGAAATGCTGTGAAAGGGGAAAGTGTCATCCCTGATTAGCCTGTGCAGAGGCACATGCATTAAGCTCTGTTTTTCCAATAGCAAGTTTCAATTGATCTTTTACGGGTTTTTTAATGTGTTCCAAGTGATGGTTTTGAAATGCTAAACCATAGGGTCAATATGGCAACTTTGAAAACCATGCAACTTCCACAAAATTTGTAAGAACAATTTTAGTGGAGAAATTTTCATTAATAATGATATTGATGTAGTGTGCTTTCCAAGCCTTAAAGTTTCATTAAAAAGACTTTAAAGAATAGGTCTCTACTTTAAAGGGATCTTTTCACGCTTTGGTAAATTGACAAAATTGAAAAAAGTTGTTTCAGATTCGCAAATTTTCGTTTTAGTTATGATATTTGTGAGGAAACAGTAATACTGAACATTTACCAAGGTCTAATATAGCCATTATATGCATCTTTTGACGATTTTAAAACCTAAAAATTATAAAGCGTTGCAACGCGAAACGATTGAATAATTTGGAGAGTTCTGTTTTTGTCGTTAAATTTTGTGAAACTACGAAGATTGCTTATAAGGTATAAAATACGTCACGAATGTATACTCGGCGGAATAGCTCAGTAGGCTAAAGCGTTTTTACTTCAGGACTCTGGCAGGACTCCAGGGGTTACTGGTTCGAAACCAGCTCCGGGCAATGTTCTTTTCCTTTTTATATTTTTTTCTTGATTTTTTACTGGAGCTTTTATGATCCAATGTTTACATTTATCAATATAAAGCATTTAATGAATAAGTTAAAAAAAATGCCAAAATCTGTGAAAAGGCCCCTTTAAAGAAAAGAAATACTATCCTACTCGCTCTGACATCAGTGTCCAATTCTAGGTTAAAACAAATTTTGTAAGCTTTTTTTTAGGATTGGCGCACAGACATCCCATAAGCTCCAAAAAAGTTGTAGACATTTGGTATGACAATCTGCAAAACCAGACCAATATAATCTAGATAATGCTCTATATCTCAAATGTATTTTTGTTGTTGTTAATATTTCATAGACATAACAAATACATGTACATGATTACCTTATAAAAATTAATATCAACCTCTATCTGATCATATAATTAGTAAAAACCAAATACAATTTGTTTGAATGTTAAACACTTATTATAAAGAATGGTACATGTAGTTGTATATGTTGCAATTCTTAAGCTTAAGTTTCAAAAGTTTTTCAGGTTAGTATTAGTAATACAAACTTACATACAACATGTTTTTTATGACCTTTACTTGTTTTAAATTGCCATGTAATTAAATCTTATTCATGAAAAGGATGTTGTTACTAGTGACAAGTCGGATGACATCAAACTGTATTGGATATGTTTTGAATTTAGATGTAAAACAAAGATTACTGGTAATAACAGAACATAAAAAAAAATACAGCTGAACTGGCTTTATTTCCTCTGATATTAAGTTTAACTTATTAAGGTTCAAATTTATTGAATCTATTTAAAAAGGTGATTAATGTTATTTGATTTTCTAAGAGACTACAAATGCGTCAAAGTGCATATCTACATGGTTATGGGAAGTCATTGCCTTGCAGGTGCATCAACTCAAGTCCCATCTGTTCACCCACACTGGTGCCTGTCCTTTCGCTTGCTCCGAATGCGGGCGCTCATTCAACCAGAAGGCGAACCTGCGGCGCCACATGCTCATACATAGAGGGGAGCGTTCCTTCAAGTGCCACGTCTGCGAGAAGTCTTTCACCCAGCCTCAGACGTTGAAGACCCACATGCTCGTTCATGCCAATACCATGCCCTACCAGTGTAAAATTTGTTGTAAGTCTGCCATCTTCACATTGTCTTTGTCTACTTAGTACAATTATAACGAAATTGTTCTTAACATGTTTATTTACATGTCCATTAGTCTAATGCTATTTTATACACTAGCTCAAATTACACTTAACCTGACACAGGCTGTTGGTTATGTGTTAAGCATAAAGACAAGTTACTTGGGTTTGTATATTCTGCATTGCTGGCTTGGAAAAAGGTCAATTTGTTTATTGTTCATGCATGAAACAATACATAGAAAGGCCTTTCCCCAGGATCTTCTTTTGGCACAGGGGCATGTTCATATAGACCCACAGTTGCCCATGGGTTGAATTTTTTTCAAATTTGATATGTCCTAAAATTTTATTTTTGCTGCTTTGGAAATTCAAGAACATGGGTGCCACTGTGCTTATAATAGACATGTAAATACAAATGGAAAATGTCTGTTTCAATCAACAATTTTGACATACTACCCAGTAATCATTTGTCAATAAGACTAATTTCAAATACATTGTATGTTGAAATATTTCGAATCAGATGTTTTAGCCCCTTTAGGTGATTAGTTGTGCGCTACTTTATTCTTGTACTATAATAATATTATTGTCACTACACTACTTGTCCCTTTGATTTTTTTTTCAGTCATTGTCATTGGGGGCCAGTATTATTTATATAACAGTTCATCTTTCAAGCAAATATGACTTTGTAAAAAAATCATACTGGTCAGGAGTTGGTTTGTCGGATCGTACTGGTCAGGAGTTGGGCTGTCGGATCGTACTGGTCAGGAGTTGGGCTGTCAGCTGGTCAGGAGTTGGGCTGTCAGCTGGTCAGGAGTTGGGCTGTCAGCTGGTCAGGAGTTGGGCTGTCAGCTGGTCAGGAGTTGGGCTTTCGGCTAATGAGATTGCAAAGCCTCGGGTGACTTTATAGCAGACAGTAGCTCCACAAACCAGACTGCGTGACTGGGCATGCTGGTCTGGAGCTACGCTTGCCGCATTTAGCATAACACCAATTTTAACATGATGTGCCTCTTAAAATAGACTATAGGTGGAAATGTGTTGAGATTTATTCACTGTTTTTTTCAGTTCGAAAGTTCAGCAGACACCACAATCTGAAGGGACACATGCACGTACACAACAATTCGAGGCCTTTTGACTGCTCTATATGTGAATGCTCCTTTACATTGCGAGGTTGGAAAAATATTTTGCAAAAAATTGTGTATTTGAGCCTCTTTCTTGGAAATCTGTGCTTTAAGCGGTAAATTGTCATTCCAGCTTTGGCTGTGTAGTGCCACCGCACAGGCTTATTAGAGATAGAACTTTCCGCTTTATGGATTTTTTGTTCAAAGAAAGTCTCTTCTTTACGAAAATCAAGTTAAGGAGGAAAGTGTTGTCCATGATTAGCCTGTGCCGATTGCACATGTTCATCTGCGATGACACCATATGAAAGTGTATGTAGCCCAGATTTTTCTGAACGGGGCTCATGTGAGTATGTCAATAAGATTGCATTTGATAATTTGCTTTTCTGTTAAACATCAGTGATTCAAACTTTTTGAATTATATCTATTTGCAGAGAGTAAAATATACATTGTTGCAGGTCATAACAAGATAAGTATTGATGCAAAGCATCAAAGGGTGTCGGGAATTTCAGTGTAAAAGGCACTCAATGAAGTTACATGGAACGATTTTTTTTCTACTGTTAATATTAATATATTGGCCGATTATTTTAAACAAAATAGAAAAAGATAATGGTATAACCATTATCTATAATTTTGTGTTATAACCCCCAAATAACCATTATTTATGATGTTGTGTTATAGCCCCCAAATAACCATTATCTATGATTTTGTGTTGTAACCCCCAAATATTTCATAGTTCATTTTATTAGCTCATCTATTTTTTGAAAAAAAATTATGAGCTATTGTCATCACCTTGGCGTCGGCGTCGGCGTCGGCGTCGGCGTCTGCGTCGGCGTCGGCGTCGGCGTCCGGTTAAGTTTTGCGTTTAGGTCCACTTTTCTCAGAAAGTATCAATGCTATTGCATTCAAACTTGGTACACTTACTTACTATCATGAGGGGACTGGACAGGCAAAGTTAGATAACTCTGGCGTGCATTTTGACTGAATTATGTGCCCTTTTTATACTTAGAAAATTGACAATTTTGGTTAAGTTTTGCGTTTAGGTCCACTTTTTTCAGAAAGTATCAATGCTATTGCATTCAAACTTGGTACACTTACTTACTATCATGAGGGGACTGGGCAGGCAAAGTTAGATAACTCTGGCATGCATTTTGACAGAATTATGTGCCCTTTTTATACTTAAAAAATTGAAAATTTTGGTTAAGTTTTGTGTTTAGGTCCATTTTATTCCTTAAGTATCAAAGCTATTGCTTTCATACTTGAAACACTTACTAACTATCATAATGGGCCTGTGCAGGCAAAGTAATGTAACTCTGACTGGCATTTTGACAGAATTATGTGCCCTTTTTATACTTAGAAAATTGAAAATTTGGTTATGTTTTGTGTTTAGGTCCACTTTATTCCTACAGTATCAAAGCTATTGCTTTCATACTTGCAACCATTATTAACTATCGTAAGGGGACTGTGCAGGCAAAGTTATGTAACTCTGACTGGCATTTGGACGGAATTATGGGCCCTTTATACTTAGATAATTGAAAGTTTGGTTAAGTTTTGTGTTTTGGTCCACTTTACCCCTAATGTATTATAGATATTGCTTTCATACTTGGAACACTCGCAAACTATCATAAGGGTACAGTAAAAGGACAAGTTGCATAACTCTGGATGTCATTTTTACGGAATTATGGCCCTTTTTTGACTTACTAACTTTGAATATATGGTTAAATTTTGTGTTTCGATCCACTTTACTTCTTAAGTATCAAGGCTATTGCTTTCAAACTTCAAATACTTTCATGCTATCATGAGGTTACTGTACCTGGCAAGTTGAATTTTACCTTGACCTTTGAATGACCTTGACTCTCAAGGTCAAATTATTAAATTTTGCTAAAATTGCCATAACTTCTTTGTTTATGATTAGATTTGATTGATACTTTGACAAAACTACTCTTACCTGACATACCATAATAGACTCCACCCAAACCATCGCCCGTGCCCCCCCCTCCCCCCCCCCCCATTTTTTTTTTACGGTTAAAAAACTAAACTATTTATTTTGATTATTTTATGTTTGAAATATCGTCCAACCATCGCACCCAAGAAACACCCCCCCCCACCCCCCCCACCCCCCCTCCCCCCACCCGAATCCCCCCCCCCCCTAAATTTTTTTTTTTTTTTTTTTAAGATCACAAATTACCACCACACCCTCACACTATACCCCCCCCCCCCCACCTCACACCCCCCCCCCCAATTTATGTTTTTTGAAACGGTTACAAAACACAAATATTTATTTTTATTATTTTATGTTTGAAATACCGTCCAACCATCGCACCCAAGAATCCCCACCCCCCCACCCACCCACCCCCCACCCCCCCCCCCCCCTCCCCGATTTTTTTTTCCTTTTTTTCGCATTTTTGTAAGATAATGTAATAAATGTCCACACCCCCACACAATGCACCCCTCTTCTATCCACCCCTCCCTCCTTTGTGATTGAAAATGATAGTCCCTTCACCTTTAAAAAGAAAATAGATGAGCGGTCTGCACCCGCAAGGCGGTGCTCTTGTTTACATTGGTTTCCTTTTTTTACTGTCATCCGTGTGCAGTTTTCATTAATGGAACAGAACAGTGTAGGTTTTAAAAAATCTGCTTCATCTTGTAAGCGTAATTTCATATTTTTCTCAACTTCAAGGGAAGATGATTCTGAACTTAATTTTACGTTGCTCATTTACGATAGCGGTTGAGTACTCATTGATATGAAAACACTGTAAAAGTTTGAAAAAAAAATGAATGAAAACTGTAAATTGCATAAAGAAGCTGCATTTCACAATACTTTGAAATTCAGTAAAAGATCTTAATAGGTTTATTGCTCCGATATTCATCATTTTCAATAGGGTTCGAGTAATACTGATATAAAAACACTTAACAAGTTAACTTAAAAGATTCAGACGAAAGTTGTGAAATCTTTTAAACAAGTGGAAATTGTTTATTTTATCAAATTTAATAGAAAAAAATTCTGGACTTATTGTCCCGATGTTTCTCATTTTTAATGAAGTAAAAATGCTCATTGATATGAAGACACTGTAAGTTTGGAAAAAATCTGATGAAAAATGTTGACATTATCACCTAACCAAGCAGTTTTTCACTTTTATTTCTAAATTCAAAGAGACATCATTCTGGACTTATGGTCCGATATTGCTCATATAGAGAGTTTGGGTTGGGTCCTCATTGATAAAAAAAAACCTGTGCAAGTTTGGGAACAATCGGATGAAAATTTTGGACTTCGAACAAGGATTTCAAAATTTCTCAAATTCTAAGGAAGATAACTATGGACGTAATGGTCGGATAATGCTAAAGGGCCCATACCACCTGGATAGTAATACGTGTAGGGCTTGCGCTCTATATGTGGTCTTAAAAAAAAACTCAGAGGAGTGCTTGACTCTAGGGAAACAGGTTGCTGGAACAAAGCTCCTCCTTGATAAGCGGCTGCTTCCTTTATCGCAACTAATTGTTACAATCAATAATACGTGTCGCGCTTCACGCTTAACATGTGGTAGGGATAGTACTTAGGGCCTATGATAGACAACCATAAAAATACATGGATAATAGATATGTTGTTTGCATTTATTTGTTACTATAAAAACACGTGTATTTTTTTATAAGATATTTAAGTGATGTAAGAAATTTTAATTAACATTGTCACCACGCAGCATCCATTAATTTTAATAAAAATGTCCAATTGTAGTAAAGTGGATTTTAAAATGTCTACATAAAATAAAGCTTTATTATATTTATTAACCTGACTGAAAAAAATTGTCAGCCGCCGAACTGTTCCGTTCTGAACTGAACCGGGGGCCTTTAGATGATTGTTGCGTAGACAACTTAAATCTAACGCTCTCCCAACTGAGCTATTCCGGCTGATATCATTTATGTACTGCTATTTGGTTAAGTTGTGTATATCGATTGTTATTATATGTTTATTAATAAACTAATACATTGTACGTTTACGTACCACTACACCTTCCAATAAACTTGCTTGCGGGAGGGTCGTCAAATATCGTACTACATTGATTCTCCACTAAATAAGCAAATTAGAAAAACCACAAAATAAATATATTTTGGTTATGTTTTGTTTTTATACAAAACCAATACAAAACCAGAAAGTTTCACGTATTTGCCCAGTCCCCGTGATCTTTCCCCTGTGATCAGTTGTGGATCAGTTATTAATTAAAACAATTAGCTTTGCATAATGGGCAATAAATGTTGTAATAAATGTAATAGGCACAAATGCAGTACTCATTTACACTAATTTACACAAAAAATCACCATTATGCAAGATATTCTTAAAACAAAAATATATACATTTATCCGTAAAATAACTTCTCCTCCCATAAGTCAACATTTAAGTTTTTGGCCTGTCTGTCATTCTGTCTGTCATTCTGTTACAAAACTTTAACCTTGGTCATAACTTTTGCAAATTCGAACATAGCAACTTTATATTTGGCATGCATGTGTATCTCATGGAGCTGACCATTTTGAGTGGTGAAAGGTCAAGACCATCCTTCAAGGTCAAAGGTCAAATATATGGCTTCAAAGTAGCGCAGTTGGGGGGGGGGGGGGCATTTTGTTTCACAAACACAGCTCTTGTTATATTTATCCCCAATGTAGTAAACACTGATTTCATCAGTTTAAATTGATTACAAAAGAGTAATCACTATTCAAAAGATACTCTCATATATCTCTGTGTTCCAGGTAATCTAAACAGACATATGAGAATGAAGCACAATATTGACTCAATAGAGGAAGAGGAGGAGGCCACTGATCAAGGTGGCCCTTCTGATGGCGCAGGCATGAACAGCACAGAATTAAAGGCAGATTTGAAGTTTGACATTTGTGAAACTGATGACTCTGTGACAGAGGAGTTAGATCACTGTCCAGGCAGCAGCTCTAAATGTGAACCTTATGATGTTGAACATGTGAAATGTGTATTAGACCTCCATGAAAGTGAAATACAGTCTTCTGCAACCAGATCACATCGACATAGGAAAAGAAAGAAATTTGATGACATGTTTGTTGTTTAAATGAAGAAAAAAAAGTCGCTAAATCATTAAATGCAGTCTCGTTTTCATTACAATGATGGTATAATTTTAGTAATATTTAATTAAGCAATGTAATGTATTGCACATCTCAAACTAGAATGCCTCTAGAAAAATGGTATTAATTTCCCTCTTTACGAATTAAAATTATGCATGCACTTTATAAACAATATTTTATTAGTGTTAACTACTAATCGTTAATGTGGGTGATGTTATTCCAAAGTATTAATCAACTGATGAAATGAATATATTTTAAAATGATTTGAATGCAATATGAACAAAAAATCATACAAGTGTATTAGCGATAGTAATTCTTCCCTAGACTTTAAAGTGTTATACACATTGTTAAGACTACTTAAATACAGCAGGTACATATGTGTCTAATGTATAACTAAGATGTAATAGAAATGCTGGTCAAATGTATGCTTGAGTATACATGTATTACATTCCAAAATATTATCACGCATTAAATTTAACTTGCCATTATTGTAATAAAAGTAAACACGCCAAAATAAATTTGCACTTTATTCCTGTCTTATGACAATTTTACAATGATGGAAATGTCAGCTTGAATAGTGAAGTGAGAAATGTGAGCTTAGATATTTTCAGTTTCGCATTAATGTCATATCACAACTTAAAGCATACATTGCAATACATATTTGAATCAGTTCAAGCACTTTCAGCTCTTAGTGAGTTTCAACTTGTTTGCATTTCTCAGAGTCATTCCATGATGTTGTAATCACTTACTAAATCATAGATGTTTAAGTGCACGGAGTCATACCCCTCTGTGGTAGCTCAATAGACTATCTTGTGATGTTGCCGTCCATTGCAAAATTCCAAGTTTAGGTAAGCCTGATCTCATATTTACATGTACCACTTAACCTGGACAGAGACAATACAAAAATCATACAAAAGTGTTTATATCCAGATGTCTTTGAAGAGTTTTTCATTCAAGAAGAAAATGTAGATTTTGGTGTGGCAGGCAGGCGGTCATGCAAGTGGGCGGTGTCATAGAGATGGTTTCTGGTCAATACGTTTACTTAGTATTGACCAATCTTGGTAAAACGAAAGAAACAGCAAGCTTGCAAGGAGACCCAGCTTTGGATTGGATTTAGCACGTTTTGGGTCAATTTTGCTAAATATAGAACAACAGTTTCGCTCAATAATTTGAGTTTGTGATGGAGACATTGCACTGAAGTTTAATGTGAAGGTAGCTTACATGAAGACTTGCATAGGATTGCTTTTTGGGCCAAGGTCAAGGTCCTTATTACTATGAATGGAAAAAAGTGAACAGGTAGTTTCATGTCAGTATCTTAAATTTGCATCAACCAAACGTGATGAAACTTGGAATACTCTTGTGCCAAGCTTAAATTGTGGCCTATCTTATGAGTGTTAGGTTTTTTTTGGTTAAATGTCAAAGTCACTGTTACTTCAACTTGAAAAGGCATTTGCTATCCAACTGAAGTTTGATAGAGGTAATGCACTGAAACTTTGCGTGTGTGTAGCTGACATGAAGCCTACTTTGGAATGGGGCCAGGCAGGTCAACGGCGTGTTCACTGTGATGTGTTACTCAATGTGGAAAATGGATTCTGATGAAATAACTTTAGTTTGGACCAAGGTCTTACATAAACATTTGAGAATTGGTTTCTTATATAAGGACCTAGCATGGAAGAAAAGTTTGCCCCTGTCACTTGAAGGTCAAGCTCCGTGTTATTAAACAAATCGTCATGAAACTTAGTCAGAATATTTACCACTGTCAAATTTAAGAAAAAGCGTGTGAATACTCACAATTTATATTAAAACTGAAGTCACTTGGGTCAAAAACTAGGCCACTATATCAAACATATAAACAGATTTTGAACTCTCTAGATATGACACACGTTGCCTAATATTCATGAGACTTTTTCAGAGCATTTGTCCTGATAATATCTCTGCTGAGTTAACAACTGGGTGATGTGGAGTCAAATTAGGTCACAGTGCCAAAAAATATATAAAATATTGTGAACACTAGAGAGGTCACGTTGATTTTAAATAATATTTACGAAACTTGGTCAGAATACTGTCCCAATTATATCTTAGCAGAGACCTAGATCACATGATATCAAATGCAGGGACAAGTATATATATTGAGATCAAAAAACAAACAAACGAATTTTGGTCATAATTTGTATCCCAATGTTTTCTGGTCCGAGGTGGAAACTTAGTTACATGGGATCAAACACTAAGTCGCTGGGTAACATTTTTTTAAAGCGTGTAAACAATCTACAGGTCACATTTTCTGTTAAATATTCGTGAAATTTTGTGAGAACTGTTTCACAATATGATACCTCCAAGTACATCTAAACTGGATGTGAGGTTTAAAAAGGTAAAGTTAAAAAAAAACTTGTGGACTCTAGAAATCAATTGTGGTTGCGTCATACAACTTTCCAAGAATATTAAGTTTGTTCTTATTATTTTGCTTAGTGATATTATGGTTCCTGTCTTTTCCAAAACATGGGGCAATGAGGCGGGGAAATTTCCGTCACATTTCGTAAAATTGCTCAGAAGATTAAACACGCGTATTGTTATCATATAAGTTCATAAACGATTGTGGTATGTTCAAATACATGACTACCACATCTTGTGGCAGCATTTTTAGTATATTTTTAAATCTTTTAAACAATACCTGTTCAGAACAGTTTAGTTCCTTGGGGTCTTCTTACTTTGGTTCAATTGTATTTTTGCTTCATACTTAATTTTTCTGAATTTCCTGAAATATAAAAAGTATTTAATAATAATGCGTCTTTGTATGAGAGACGTAAATCACATATTGTCTACATCTTTGGTCGGCTTTGCCGCACCCATTCTCGTATAATAAAATTACAATATTTCCATTAGTACACAACATACCCATATTGAGCTTGTGTAATCACCATTTGTTAATCGCGCGACGTATATCTTCAACATTCACCTTGGTAACAATATAGAAACCATATGCATGGTCAAATTTTCATAAAACTTGGTCAGGCAGTTTGTTCCTATTATTATCTCGGTCGAATTCGAAAAATATTCCTAGTCCGTTGAAAAAAATGGCCGAGAGTGGCAGGACAATTGTCATTATACATTATGTTTCTTTCATTAATCATATCCGGCCTCAAACTCCGCGTGTTGCCGCCGTCACCGAAGGGAAGGAATATATAATTTGCGTTTCTAACCAACCTCAATGTTCACAAATACTCATATTTTTTCAAATGTCATTAAATATATTTGCTTACAAACGAACAAAAAAAGTCTTAAATAATTATAATATCATTTAAACGCATCATTTTATTCACCACGATTCGAACCAAAGATATATTAAACTCGCTTTGCTAAATTATACGTGCATGGTTTTCTGTAAACGAAATAATATGTTGAATATAGTTCATAAGCGTTACTTTGCTTGTTTGACTTTAACGCATATCTATAGATTCTTTATTGAATCATGATTTTGTTATTATTTTTCCAATTAAGTCCAAATTACCTAAATTTAAAAAAGTAAATATAACAAAGGGAATATTATTGTTCCACGTGGCTTGGCCATCATCACGTGGTTGGTTATGAAAGCACTATGCTTTGCGCGGAGGTTGTAAGGAGATATTTAAACTTAATTATTAACATTAGAACAGTAGTATAAACGTGAGATAACAGATCATTTAATAAAAGAAACAATTTACAACCTGATTTTTTTATTGTTTTGATTTATTCAGATATCGGAATTTCGAGGAAACTGCCTTTAAAATCATTGTTTGTGTACCTGTGTAAAGACATTATCCCAGCTCTAAGATATGCATAACTTACATTAATGCATAAAACATACTTTAAAATATGCGTATGTACGTACGCACGTCTGTTATGTTTACAAAGAAGTGAGCGGTCTAGATTATCAACCCATATCGGCGTCGACGAGGCAGCTCCATCGGCATATATTGTGTAGAGCAACAAACAAGTACAATAATATACGTAAACAGTCATATGTCAATGATACCAGTTGCTGCATACTCAAAAAAATAAGGCAACTTGTTGTAAATTTCAAGACGTTCTCAGTAATATTATAAAAATTCCCAACATAATGCCATATTTGAATTGTCTTAAAACGTGCCCCTCAGAACAAGTTCAATTGCCGATTTTTGGCCGCAACAATCAACAAGTACGCTTGTCACACTTGTCTTGTATATGAAACACCGATATGAACGTCATTGATTTATTTTTTCAAAATATAGTCAACCATCACACTGGTGTATTTTTGTATTCTGCGATTGTGTACGGCGTCCACATCGTTACATTGACAACGTCTTTGCATTTCCACTGCGATAATAAGTGCTTGCGATAAAAAATATGGTTGGATTAAGACGCCCTACGAACACGTTATTGTCTATTAATGTGAAAATACATGTCATGGAACAAACTAAGAAAGGCAAAAAAACTATACTCGAACGCACCTGTAGACCATCCTATGATCGACCACAACAAATAGAGAGTTTTAATCAGTTAGCGACCAGAATCGTGTTTTGGGTGTCCCAAAGTGTCTACAATTATGTGCGCTTGTACTTGCAAAATTTTAGCTGCCGGTACCCCAGCCTCTATAAGACGGTTTAATAAGTTTTCTTGGCAATGCTTCGTTTAGCTTTCGTCACACTTAACGAATATGCTGTCGCTTCTTATGCGACAGCGACCCGGACCACATTGTTTGTTGTTGTTTTGTTTTTTTTGTTTTATATCAAAACAGATCTTCAAATATATTGACTCGAAATTTAAATGTGTGATGTCTCCGAGATCGTCTAGACAGCAACCAAATTCTTCGGAATGCGAAGATAAAATGTCGACTTTCGGACATTGCATGTCGGTAAGTGTTTATGAGCCGTTATCGGGCAGCATTTGTTGTTGACAGTTCAAATACAGCCGATGCATGCTAATGAAAACGCTTAACATCAAGCCAGTTATAGAATAAGAACCAGGTGTGATGCGATTATCGATATATATAACCAACCAGCTAACCACTCACGGACGCCGGGAGAATGCATTGGGCCTCGCTCAACTAGCTTAGGGATTCATCCAGGAAGGGTTTGACTCAATTCGTTAACTAAACAAGATAACATACACCTTACTTGGATCTTAAAAGAACATTTCATGTAATAAATACGAAGAATTAGATAATCCAAGTAGTACCTTATATGGGAAATTAATAGTGATATGTAGCCGTAACAAGTGCGTGCACGACAGATTATTCCCCTTTATCGCTAAATCATCGGCAATCTTCGGCAATGTCCGTAAAGTGCTTTCTAATACAAATTATTGCTTTATTCGAACAGTTATCAAGGATAAAAATGTCAAGTTATACATTATATACTTTCCAATGCATCTTCACATAGTTTTCAGCCCAAATTATTCTGCATAAATGTAGTTTCTGTGGGTTGACATTTTCCGGAAATGTTTATATGGCGGCGCGAATGAATGTTAATCACGTGACCATTCAGCTATTGTAAGCGCAATATCCAGGTATTGGTAACTACGATGTAATCCTGAAATTTAATATGATGAAAGTTTCTGATTTTGTTAATACTTCGCAAGGTTGCAAATAAATATTTGATGTATACTTTCGTTTCGGTTACATGTGTCAGTAATTCTTCTATCATTGTAAATTTGAAGTCGAAAGTTGAGAAAAATCCAGCATGGCGTCACATGGTGATTCAGAATTGTAATATTTTTGTTGCAGAAGATAAAATGTCAGTAGACTATGGAGGCAAATGCAAACCTGTTATGTTGTCTTTGCATTTCATACAAATGAGTATCGGTTTTTAGCTAGTAATTTATTATATTATTTGAAGTCCTATCATAACAACATGTTTATAAGCGCCGGTCAAATGTATTTTTCGTAAACTAATGTTATCGCATTTTATTTGTACAACTATTATCAAGTGTTAAAGTATCAAATACAGGGGTTTTCTTAATGGAAGCCTAATTTCCTGTGCTACTTTAAATTTCTGGGGGATTTTTTGATTTTCGAAAGTATGTCAATTAGTCAATGTCAATGCGTGGTCTATTTTAAAAAGGTGCAACATTTGATAACCGATGCAAGGGCTTAGGAACACTAAAACTGCAAAACTTCTCAATGTACTGAGTTGCTATGCTATATTTAGTTACAGTACACCGTCAGTTGGAAAAAAGCACGCTTTCCATGCGTGGAACTTTACATTGTAGACGACAGCAATAATTTCGCACTCTTTCTTAAAACACGGGTTTTACAAGGCATAATGTATAGTGAATGGTTATTATCACGTGGCTGTAGAAAAACCATGTAAATCAGTTCTACAAATAGACACGATGAAATATACATGCACTGGAATAAAATTGGTACCGCATCAAATTGTGAATGGGGTTTGTTTTGTACAACTTACTCGTCGTAAGTAATTAATTGCTTACCATTCGCAATTAACTTTTCATAAGTAACAATTGTGAAAAGGTGTGATGATGATGCCCGAACTGTCATTAATGTCATGTTTTATTTCCTGTGTTATATTCCGTAAATGGTAAAATTGTGTACTCTTACTTCCTTTCCGATGTGAATCAAAAATAATGTTTGCCAGATAACTACGCCCACATACACATTCTTGTAACCTATTGGACAGTGAAATATGGCGCATGGAAAGTTACCTGATAATTTCCCGTGATGCATCTTGCATGACTCACTGTGTTAAGCCACTTGATTATTCGAAGCACACGTCATGGTATCTGTTATCAGTGGATTATCTCTTACCCCATGTGGCGATGGCGATAACCTGTGAAAGGAGGTATCAAGTTCTCTTTAAGAAATGGAATAATGATACACTTATAGAAAAACATAGACTTTTTTGACAATCGCCTTCTGCTTAAATTTTAAACTATAATCACCAGCTGAAAGATTCAATCGCCGATGTTGATTTTGATGTTCGGAAACACTAACATAGAGGATATTTTGGAGCATGTTAAATGTTCAGTGTTATTGTTTCCTCTCAAATATCATAACTGCAACAAAACTTTGCGAATCTGAAACATTTTTTTCTTCAATTTCGTCAATCTACCAAAATGTGAAAAGGCCCCTTTAAAATGATTATAAATTACAGTATGCCAATTGTTTATAAGTGCATTTTGAACTGCTTTCTAAAATTTGTATTATAAAATGTAAGGGAATTAATTTTGCTGTATAATAAACCCAATAAACTAATTGTTGAGTAAATTGAAAAAGTTCAGCATATTTTTGGGACATTTTAGTTCGATTTTTGGGGAAAATGTTACATTTTGCCATTGGTGTACGACCTTTTTATGTCCCCCTTCGAAGAAGAGGGGGTATATTGCTTTGCACATGTCGGTCGATCCGTCCACCAGGTGGTTTCCGGATGATAACTCAAGAACGCTTGGGCCTAGGATCATGAAACTTCATAGGTACATTGATCATGACTTGCAGATGACCCCTATTGATTTTGAGGCCACTAGGTCAAAGGTCAAGGTCACGGTGACCCGAAATAGTAAAATGGTTTCCGGACGATAACTCAAGAACGCTTAGGCCTAGGATCATGAAACTTGATAGGTAGATTAATCATGACTCGCAGATGACCCCTATTGATTTTCATGTCACTAGGTCAAAAGGTCAAGGTCACAGTGACCCGAAATAGTAAAATGGTTTCCGGATGATAACTCAAGAACACTTATGCCTAGGATCATGAAACTTCGTAGGTAGATTGATAATGGCTGGCAGATGACCCCTATTGATTTTCAGGTCACTAGGTCAAAGGTCAAAGTCACGGTGACCCGAAATAGTAAAATTGTTTCTGGATGATAACTCAAGAACGCTTATGCTTAGGATCATGAAACTTCATAGGTACATTGATCATGACTTGCAGATGACCCCTATTGATTTTCAGGTCACTTGGTCAAAGGTCAAGGTCATGGTGACCCGAAATAGTAAAATGGTGTCCGGATGATAACTCAAGAACGCTTATGCCTAGGATCATGAAACTTGATAGGTAGATTGATCATGACTCGCAGATGACCCCTATTGATTTTCAGGTCACTATATCAAAGGTCAAGGTCACGGTGACCTGAAATAGTAAAATGGTTTCCGGATGATAACTCAAGAAGGCTAATTGCCTAGGATCATGAAACTTCATAGGTACATTGATCATGACTCGCAGATGACCCCTTTATTTGAGGTTACTAGGTCAAAGGTCAAGGTCATGGTGACCCGAAATAGTAAAATGGTTTCCGGATGATAACTCAAGAACGCTTATGCCTAGGATCATGACTCGCAGATGACCCCTATGGATTTTCAGGTCACAAGGTCAAGGTCACGGTGACCCGAAATAGTAAAATGGTTTCCGGATGATAACTCATGAACGCTTATGGCTAGGATCATGAAACTTCATAGGTACATTGATCATGACTGGCAGATGACCTTAATTGATTTTCAGGTCACTAGGTCAAAGGTCAAGGTCACAGTGACAAAAAACATATTCACACAATGGCTGTCACTACAACGGAGAGCCCATATGGGGGGGCATGCATGTTTTACAAACAGCCCTTGTTTACTTTTTGCAATGTGAAAAATGCCTTAAGAGGTTGTAATTTTGGTACATCACTGAATCTGATCAGAGCAAGTAATGTACATGTATTTTAATTTTTTTCCACATAGGGATACAGACCTGTTTACTTCTACGGATTTGCCGTAGTTACTAGGGATTATTTGGCTAAACTACGCACTACAGATTTGTACTGAAAAACTACGGATCCATAGATCAAAATGGTTAAATTTCAGTTTTTATTTTCGCTTATTTTCGGTCTTAACGGGTAATTTATCAATCATAATCATTTTGGCGCTTGCGTAGTAAAAAACGTTGAAATTTAAGCTTCCTGGGGAACGAATGCTGATTGAGCTTGTCGAGTCGTCACTGACTTGCGTATTGGTTCGCAAATTTAGCCGAATATATACAATTTTACGTTGCTATCCATTATACACATCTCTCTCTCTATTGCGGAGAATACCGAAGATAGTCGATGTATCGGGATTGAGCACGCCTGTTTTTACACACGTCCAAGATGGCGGCAAGCAGACGAGAAATTGCGATTAACGGCGAAAATAATAAATACCATTCAAATTAACAGCGGATAATATCATATGGCCATTAGGGAATAATGTAATGCGATTGTCAATTAACGCAACATACTACGTTTGAGATTTAAAAAAACAAAAACACATATTTATCAGAAATCTGCACAGTGAATGTGCGTCACGGAAACGAGTGTTGGAAAATTGGAGTTTAGTCGACTCACAAAGTTAAAGCATTTGTTATAATAAGATGAGTATCGTTCGAAAATGGAAAGAGACAAACATGATTTGATTTATATGTTAGTGGATCTGTGTATAATCAGATTCATATGCATATTCTGCTTTATTATGTTTGTTACGCTGTACAGTTTAATGAAATAGCATTGAACTGAGGTTGTCAAGTGCAAGATATTGAAAGGTAAACAAATAAAATGTATTATTTTAACTCCATTGAATACATCATTAACACAACAAGAACACTAAAGGATGTTTGTCAATATTTGTTTATGTTTTCCCCTTATGATATTTAATTTAAAAAAAATACTGAATTAAATTAATAGCTGATCTTAAAGAGCTTATGACCAAATGGTGTATTTAAGAATCTATAGATTATTGCAAGTTTAATATGCATGTGGATGGATATTAACTAAATATTGTCTTCATTGTAAGAAGACATTGAAGCAGCACTTTATAATATAAAATGCTGTCAAACATGCACTTTAAAACAATTTTAATTCTGTTGCTTATAATCATATGTATAATGCTTAATGTCTCCAAATTTCATGGTTTATCTCGCTTTTTTTCCAATTTCATGGTTTATCGCGCTAATTTTCCCAATCCAAATGGCACAGGCTGTAACAGATCAAATCAAAAAAATATCACTTAACAGATTTTATTACTAGCAAGTAAATTCATCTAATACTTTATGTACCGTCAAACTGATATGTGACCCAGTCATGGTGTTTTAATGCTCAAAATGATTGAAAAGTTTAAAACTACTGACAACAGCCCCAAACTACTGAGAGATGCCCTCCATACTACTGAGAAGCAATCGGTAGGGTAAACAGGTCTGGGGATAGAACCTTTTTCTGGTACTTAATAAAGAAGGAAAAAAATAGCTTCCATGATTCTGATTCAAATTTTGGACATTTTGTCGCAATTGTTCTTTCATTTTGGCCTAAGTTATGGGCACTATCGCTTTGTGATAATTTTATTGAGTGACTTATGTGCATTATCCTATAATGTATTGAAGCTGAAGGATATTTTATTCTAGGGACAGCTCTAGTTAAAGCCTATAAAGGTCATAGTTGCAGCAGTGCAGTAATTGGGTGTCTTTTAGATTGGAAAGGTGTAAATTCTTCTAAACTCAATAAATGCATTTTTCACATTTTCAGATTGTTTGTATATAGAGTATTGTACATACCTGTATAGAATGAAGAACACAAATGGCTCCAGCCGGGGCAAAGCAGTAAAAGAAAAGGGTAATAAGACAGCCAATTCAAACCATTCAAACACAGTGAAATCAGAAGGACCGCCAGTCAAGCAAATTCAGGTAGGTAATCTATGAGTTTCTTTATGCCCCCCTTTGAAGAAGAGGGGGTATATTGTTTTGCACATGTCGGTCGGTTCGTCAGTTGGTCGGTCGATCCGTCCACCAGCACCCGATTGTATAAACGCTGGTTAAAGTTACCACTCGGTAACATTCAAACCTTGGTAAGTTTGCGGTTATTCAGGTATAGTAACCTTCAAGGTAACTCGATTGTATAAACACGATATACCGCAAAGTAACCTAACCGCGCATAGTGGAATTTAACCACCGATAATTTTAACCAAAACATTCCCACAATGCATTTTCTAATGACGTAATTTTGGTGCGAAGTGTCACGCTTATAAACAGTTACATGTATTTTTTTTTATCAAATTCATTTACAAATGAATTCACAATAAAATAAAGTGTAAATTTTTAACTATGAGTTCATCAAAATGACCAGGGACAAATTGATAATGATGTCGGCATTTGCATCATTTAGCGGAATCCCTGGTGCCTCCAAACTGCAAGAGAGTGCTTACAAAGACGTCTATTCTTCTAGTTGTTCCAGATGTAACATAAAAAGTATACATGGTCGTCGTAACATGCTAGACTATTCTTCTAATTTGGCTTATGTTTGCAATAAACTTACTTACTTTCTTGTACAATAAGGGAATTTACCGTAGGCAAATAAAACATTGTTCAAGTTTAAATATATCTTTGTATGCAGAAATCTGCAAATGCAACCGAGTTCACCAACAGCTATTATTTGTGTCGTGTTCTGAGAAAACTGGGCATAATGCATGTACGTAAAGTGTCGTCCCAGATTAGCTTGTTAAGTTCGCACAGGCTAATCAGGGACGACCATTTCCGCCAAAAATTGATTTTTGCTTAGAAGGGACTTCATTTTAACAAAAAATGTCTTAAAAGCGGAAAGTGTCGTCCCTAATTAGCCTGTGCGAACTGCACAGGCTAATATGGGACGACACTTTAAGCACATGCATTATGCCCATTTTTCTCAGAACAAGACACATTTGATAAACTGCTCAGGTTCATTTTAACAACAATTATGTACATAGAGTACATGACGTAGCGTGTGACGAAGAAGAAAGCTTATTGAGTTCTCATTTGAATATAATGATATGAAGGCATAAGGGTCTTTATTTAACTATGCTAAAATAATTATCAAAGACCCTAGATGCAAACTCGTCAATTATTGAATTAAATGGATTATTTATGGATTTCAAGGGATTAAAGTTAAGATACTAGTTCGAACGTGTTTTGTTTTTAGCTCACCTGAGCGATAGCTCGGGTGAGCTATTGTGATCACTCACCGTCCGGCGTCCGGCCGTCCGTCTGTTTGTCTGTCTGTCTGTAAACAATTTGTAAACATCTTCTTCTACTAAACCATTGAGCCAATTTCAACTAAATTTCATGTGGAGCATCCCTAGGTCATGGGACAAAAGAATTGTTAAAAAAAATTTGATCACATAACCAAGATGGCTGCCATGACCATATATGGTAAAAACCTTAAAAAATCTTCTTGTCAGAAACCGCTCATCAGATTTTCAAAAAATTTCACAGGGATGACCTTTGAAGGCTCCCCTGAAAAAGTTGTTCAAAGAAATTTGATTCGTCAAAAAACATGGCCGCAGGAGCTCGTTGAACTTTGCATGTTTATTCGTTTTTGCCTATTTTGTGAAAACTTTCAAAAATCTTCCACATTTTTTGTCCGATCCTTTCCAAATTTGCACAGTGTCTTTATATCAATGAGGACACGAACCCTACAAAAAATGAGCATTATTGGTCCATGAAGTACAGAATTACCTCCCCTTGAATTGAGAAAATGGTGTTTATGCAATAAAGTCCAAATTTTTCATCCAATTCTTTTCAAACTTGTAAGGATTTAGCATGGTTCAAACAAGGGAAACAACTACGGTTTATGCATGTTCTTTTTATTACAGATTTGCCTCCCTTTAATTCATTCAAAATCTCATTTTATTGCAGAGATTCCAAATCTGACCTGTAAATGAGCCCCATATTTACTGCCAGTGCTAGGTTACCTTTTCCCATTTGATCATTCTTAAGTATTGGCCTTGTAATGCTGCTACTGCTTCTGCTACTGCTACTACTTCTACTACTACTACTACTACTACTACTACTACTACTACTACTACTACTACTACTTCTACTACTACTTCTACTACTACTACTACTACTACTACTTCTACTACTACTACCACTACTACTACTACTACTACTACTACTACTACCACCACCACCACCACCACCACCACCACGTCTACTATTACTACTTCTACTACTACTGCCACTACTACTACTACTTTTACCACTACTACTACTACTACTACTACTACTACCACTACTACTACTACTACTACTACTACTACTACTACTACTACTACTACTACTACTACTACTACTACTTCTACTACTACTACTACTACTACTACTACTTCTACTACTACTACTACTACTACTACTACTACTACTACTACTACTACAACTACTATTACTACTACTACTACTACTACTACTACTACTACACCACCACCACCACCATTCACAGTGACAAAAAACGTATTTACACAATAGCTGCTACTACAACTTATAGCCCATATAGGGGGGCATGCATGTTTTACAAACAGCCCTTGTTTCAATGGGATTTTAACCACAACTGTTCATGTTTATCTCCGACACATATTTTTAGGTCACCTGTCATGAAGTGACACGGTGAGCTTATGTGATCGTGTGATTTCCGGCGTCCCTTGTGCGTGCCTGCGTGTGTCCGTGCGTCCGTCCGTCAACAATTTGTTTGTGTAGACAGTAGAGGTCACAGTTTGCATCCAACCTTGATGAAATTTGGTCAAAATGTTTATCTTGATGAAATCCGGTTTGGGATTGTATTTGGGTCATCTGGGGTCAAAAACAAGGTCACTAGGTCAAATAATAGAACAACATTCTGTAGCAATAGAGGTCACAGTTTTCATCCAATCTTTATAAAATTTGGTCAGAATGTTTATCTTGATGAAATCTGGGTTGGGATTTTATTTGGGTCATCTGGGGTCAAAAACTAGGTCACTAGGTCAAATAATAGAAAAACCTTGTGTAGACATTAGAGATCACAGTTTTCATCCAACCTTTATAAAATTTGGTCAGAATTCTTGATGAAATCTGGGTGGGATTGTATTTGGGTCATCTGGGGTAAAAATCTAGGTCAAATAAATAGAAAAAACTTGTGTTGACAATAGATGTCACAGTTTTCATCCAATATTTATGAACTGTGGTCAGAATGTTTATCTTGATGAAATCTGGATTGGGATTGTTTTTGGGTCATCTAGAGTCAGGAACTAGGTCACTAGGTCAAATCATAGAAAAACATTGTGTAGACAATAGAGGTCATAGTTTTCATCTGATCTTAATGAGTCAGGTGAGCAATTCAGGGCCATCATGGCCCTCTTGTTTGTTTGTACTTTTGTTGTTCCATGTTGTCAGAGAAATTATTTTAACATGGACGCTATTGATGCATCGGATCACACAAGGCATAACCATAACAGAATATAAGAAACACGTTCTGTGCGTCCTTAAATTCGTCGTCCGAAGTTGGAAATCGTATTGCCCTGCAAATTAAGTCAAATAAAGTGTCAGTCGCTGCAATTTGTTGTTTACTCGTCAAAATCGTTAAGGTCGTCGATGGTTAGCTTTTATAGTGTCGCGCGCGGCGGCCATTTTTTGTAAGTTACCTCTCGGTTACTTTTACTTACCCACCTAGGGAAGCAGGGTATGTTTTAACTGGTTTTAACCGATCGGTATAACTAACCAAATTTTATACAAATGCTTACCGACCAGTAACCAACATGTACCGTATTTTACCATGCATAGCGCGCAGTTTTTTACCTTCAAATTTTAAAATAAAAATTCAGTGCGCGTAATACATTGACACAACGCTTTCCGGGTTGCTAAATTGCAAAAAATCCATTTCGTAATCGTAAATCTTCACAATTGCCGCCATTTTTTTTATTGCAGAAAACTACACCCTATAATGTTATAGACTGAAAGGGCCGTTGTCGAAACAACAAAAAGCGGGAAAGGGTAGCAATGAACGGGGTAGTAACAGTTTTGACAAAAATTAAAAGATGAAAAAATGTCTTTGTTGGTGTTTTCACACTTCTTTATTGATTGTTCATTAAAAAAAATCGAGGTATATCAATCCCCGCGTCGTCGCGGTATTGTTTGTTTAAGTTTTTGTTGTCATGAAAACTCGTTGATTTACAACGCAAAACGTCTTATTTGAACTGACGCTAATTATTTCAATCATATTTCTCAACTTCGCTTTTGCTTTATTTTGATAATTTAATCCAAATTTTAATGTTAGCAATTCCGAAAATTTGCACTCTATGTGAATTGACAGTTTGACGTCATCAAAGGAAAGCCGCTTCCTGTCTGAAGCAATAAAGCGACAAGTTTCTCGCCGACAAAATTGGCTTCCTTTGTCTAGCAATCAACATGCCGAACCAATCGTGTGTTTGTTCTTCAATGGCAATCGTCCAATTAAATAATAGCACGTGCAAAGCTCCGCCTTCGAACCTTTTTGCAGAGAACGGAGGTGGAGTTAAACGGTTAATTGAGCAAGTGTTATACGTTAGTTGAGTACCGATTTGCCGAAATTTCTCGGCCCTAAGCATTGAAACGACGAATACGATTAGTAAAAAACTAGTTATTAGATTGGCGAATGTCGGCTGGCGGCCGGGCGGGCTGGCGACCAGGCGGAACAAGCTTGTCGTTCATTGTGAGATTTTAAAATCATTTGGCACATTTGTTCACCATCATAAGACGGTGTGTCGCGCGAAAGAATTACATATCTCCAAGGTCAAGGTCACACTATGAGTTCAAAGGTAAAAAATGACCATAAATGAGCTTGTCCGGGCCATAACTATGTCATTCATTGTGAGATTTTTAAATCATTTGGCACATTTGTTCACCATCATGGGACGGTGTGTCGTGCGAAAGAATTACGTCGATATCCCCAAGGTCAAGGTCACACATTGAGTTCAAAGGTCAAAAATGGCCATAAATGAGCTTGTCCGGGCCATAACAATGTCATTCATTGTGAGATTTTAAAATCATTTGGTACATTTGTTCACCATCATGGAACGGTGAGTCGCACAAAAGAATTGCGTCATATCTCCAAGGTCAAGGTCGCCACAACTAAAAATATATTTATTTTAAAACAAAGTGGGTCAATTATAAACAATCAGTTCAGTTTGAGTTGTCTCCCTTTATCAGACTTTTTTTCACATTGAAAACCTGGTTTTGTGACAATTTTGTCCCTAGTTAATTCATAAGCTGTAGTGGAATATGTTCTTCATTCCATGGCAGTGAAAACTACATGTTTCCTGCATCAAAGTTCTTAAAAGCACCACAGGTTGGTCTGATGTAAACAAGGTAGCAAGTGTTAATACTGCTACAAAGATGTTTAAAGTAACAACTTTAAATTATAACTAGAAATGGCGCGGCAGAGGCCGACGCCTATCCCCACGCCGAATGTTTGACCTAGGTGTGCCCCAGGGTTGGTAATGGGGCCATGCATAGCTGAGATTGACCGTATTGTCATAAGAGAAGTTCATCATCAATTAGAAGTGAATTGGTGTAGAAATGAAGAAGTTATAGTAAAAGGCAATTTTGGGTGGATCTGACATATGTGGGCAGGGCGCCCCAGGGTTGGTAATTGTGCCATGCATAGTTGAGATTGACCGTATTGTCATAAGAGAAGTTCAGTATCAATTTGAAGTGAATCGGTGTAGAAATGAAGAAATTATAGTAAAGGGCAATTTCGGGCGGGTGTGGTCTATGTGGGCGGGGCCCCAGGGTTGGTAATGGGGCCATGCATAGTTGAGATTGACCGTATTGTCATAAGAGAGGTTCAGTATCAATTTGAAGTGAATCGGTGTAGAAATGAAGAAATTATAGTAAAAGGCAATTTTGGGTGGGTGTGGTCTATGTGGGCGGGGCGCCCCAGGGTTGGTAATGGGGCCATGCATAGTTGAGATTGACTGTATTGTCATAAGAGAAGTTCAATATCAATTTGAAGTGAATCGGTGTAGAAATGAAGAAATTATAGTAAAGGCAATTTTGGGTGGGTGTGGTCTATGTGGGCGGGGCCCCAGGGTTGGTTATGGGGCCATGCATAGTTGAGATTGACCCTAATGTCATAAGAGAAGTTCAGTATCAATTTGAAGTGAATCCGTGTAGAAATGAAAAAATTATAGTAAATGGGAATTTTTTGGTGGGTGTGGCCTATGTGGGCGGGCGCCCCAGGGTTGGGATTGGGGCCATGCATAGTTGAGATTGACCCTAATGTCATAACAAAAGTTCAGTATCAATTTGAAATGAATCCGTGTAGAAATGAAAAAATTATAGTAAATGGAAATTTTTGGTGGGTGTGGCCTATGTGGGCGGGGGGCCCCAGGGTTGGGAATGGGGCCATGCATGGTTGAGATTGACCGTATTGTCATAAGAGAGGTCCAGTATCAATTTGAAGTGAATCGGTGTAGAAATAAAGAAGTAAATGTAAAATAACCTAAAAAAATGAGTGATAATTTCTGACGCGGCCCCACCCCAACCGCTATAACTTTTGACCCAGGGGTCAGATCAAAATTCCAAATAGTGCAGGGTCGCACATATGCTCATAGCTACCATGTGTGTAAGTTTCAAGGTTCTAGTGCTTTTAGTGTAGGAGGAGATAGTGGCCAGGACGGACGGACGGACAGACGGACGGACGGCGGAGATAACCACAATATCCCCACCTTTTTTTCAAAAAGCGTGGGGATAAAAAAAGATTTACCAAATCATGCTGATTCAATTGAACATAGCTTGACATCACAAATTTGTCATCTTGTGATATAATACTTTTTTTTGGGAGATTTACAAGTGATGTATATTACTTTGGCAAAAGACTTCAACATGTTTTTTTCATTTTTATAGTGAGGGACATATTGTTTTTGCCCTGTCTGTTGGTTTGTGTGTTTGTTTGTTTGTTTGCCCCAACTTTAACATTTGCAATAACTTTTGCAATATTTAAGATAGCAACTTGATATTTGGCATGCATGTGTATCTCATGGAGCTGCACATTTTGAGTGATGAAAGGTCAACGTCATCCTTCAAGGTCAAAGGTCAAATATATGGGTCAAAATCGCTCATTTAATGAATACTTGTGCAATATTGAAGATAGCAACTTTGGCATACATGTGTATCTCATGGAGCTTCACATTTTGAGTGGTGAAAAGTCAAGGTCATCCTTCAAGGTCAAAGGTCAAATATATAGCTTCAAAGCAGGGCAAAAGGGGACATAGTGTTTCTGACTAACACATATCTTGTTTAAACTGGTGTTGATATGAAACTGAACAAAGAAAGATGTGTTTTTTGCAAATTTATATTGTTTTGAATTGCCTCGTAATTTACAGCCCACGGCAGAACAGCTGGCCTTCAACTCTCTTATACAAGGGAAAGATAATGATGACCAAGAACAGAGACAGAAAATTAAACAGGTACCCAAGAGTTGGCATTGATGTTTGATCTTCAGTATCATGTTAGATAAGATTATAAGATAATGACCAAAATTGATTTGAACATTATTTTTGATAAAAACGCTCTTTGATTGTATTGATTTAGAAAAAAAACCTACAATTACTTATTGACAACATAATTGTTTTCCAGATCATTGAGTTGACAGGCTGTTCTCAGGAAAGAGCAGAAATTGCTCTTTTTGACAGCAAGAATGACCTTGATGGTGCGGTGGGCAGCATATTTGAGGGGGCAGCAGATGAGGTAAAGCATGCTTCATTTGTCTGTTGTTGTTCGGGCGTCTTTCTTTCAATATTAATGATGCCATAACTGAACATAAATCATGTATGAACTTTTTAAACAATTTGAAGTTTTTGCAGGTGTCTCTTGCAAATTATATATACAGTGGATAATACTACATCATCATATTGGTACATTTATTTTCCCTTTTAGATAAATTTCATACCCAGTTATTTGAAGTATTATTACTGCAAAATTCTTTTCTCTCGATAAATTTTAGTCTAATTTTTTAGTCCTAATAACATAATCGACTGACTGACTGAAATTGTGTATTGACAGAGTGAGTGGCATGAAAATGTTAAGAAGAAGAAGAAACAGAAATCAGAGGCAGCGGCTCCATCTCTAGAGGACAGCATGGACCTCAAACTTGACAAGGAGGGCAAGGAACGCATTGACCGGGAAAACAAAGAGCGCAATAGAGAAGAGAAAGAAAATGACCGTCCATACAGAGAACAATCTGATCAACGTCGGCCTAGGCGCAACGACAATCGACCGCCCAGACTATCTCGCGGCAGAGGTCGTCCGGACTGGGGCGGGGATAGGACAGAGCGGGATGATGATTCAGAACGGGATGAACACCGCGAGCGTTCCTTTTCAGAACGGGGTCGTGGTAGGGGTCGCGGCGGCTTTGCCTCAAGGAGGGGCGGACGAGGGGGAGGGTAAGTGGCATGTTGTGATGTTGAAGAGTAAAAATAATTTTTTCCCTATCCCCCAGCACACAAACACTGGGGGACATATTGTTTTTGCACTGTCTGTTTGTTGGTTTTTTGCTTTGTTGGTTTGCATCAAACTCTAACATTGGCCATAACTTTAGCAATATTGAAGATGGCAATTTGAATTTTGGCATGCATGTGTATCTCACTGAGCTGCACATTTTGAGCGGTGAAAGGTCAAGGTCATCCTTCAAGGTTAAAGGTCAAATATATGGCTTCAAAGAGGCGCAGTAGGGGGCATTGTGTTTCTGACAAACTTATCTCTTGTTTAATTTGCAATACTTAGTTGTAAAGTCGTTTTCCTTTGAGCTAGTTACCCCTTAGTTATTGACAAATGTGACATGTCAGGGTTTTCTCTCAGCATTTTGGGAAGATAGCCCATGGCTTTGAAATTGGGAATTTTATCGGCATTTTCAAGAAATTGGGAGAATAAATTGGGATTTAAAACTACATGAAAGAGTTCAACATCTTTAATCACAAACTCCACAAACACCATCATGATCAACAGTTTTCCACATAATAAACTCAAACAAAGTCTTCAGTCACAAACTAATTTCCCTAGTTTCAACATGTTTAATATCAGTCAGCACTTTGCTTTCGGAAATCAACGATGACGATGCAAAAGAGTCACTTGTTATTAATTACTATTATTGACAATGGAAGCAGTTTCACTGGGAGGACTTGTACTTGTTGATGGTGTTTGTTTATTTAATGATGCTTGCTTAAAAAAAAATCAACAGTTTTTGTTTACCTTGATTTCTGCTAAGGAATCTTTTTCAAGTAATATTTCGAATTGTGTGACATATTTGTTTTCCATTCAGCCGAATCACAAAACACTTAAATTTCATCACAAATATAATAAGCACCTGAACACACAGAGAATACTGGGCATACGAATAATGCCAACGTTATCCAAATTGGGTATAGTCTAAAAACTGTACAAGTCTGGATCGGACTACGCTTTGTTAAAAATCGAAAAGCCGATGTCATTAGTTTTTTTTCCCAATTGGGAATTTTGTAGCAAATTTTGGGGAAAAAGTATTCTTTTTGCGATTGGGAATATAGCAGAATTTCGGCTATAAAACCGGGCCCAAAAAAAATGCATCTAATTTATAATCAGTAATAGAAATTAAGCATGATTGATTTATTTTGGTTAACACTGTAAATGTTTCATATCATAATCTCGATTCAATGTATGTAATTCATTTTGCTAGAACATTATTTTGTTGTCATATCTTAGAAACTTCCAATCTACGCGGGGAGGGTTTGGTAAACCATCCCATTTTGACAATGGGCCACAGATTGACACATGGACTAACGAGACTGCTGTGATAGGTGAAAAGGAACCAAAAAGTAAGCTATTCATTCTAATTTAATTTGCTTTTTTAGCTCATTTATTGACTGCATAGTCCTAGCTATACGTTTCACCCTAACGTCAGTGTCAAGTTTCTACTACAGGTATTCAAGTCATATTATGCACATGAATTAGGGGTCATTGTGTGCGATCACTGACCAAGTTCTATAACTCTGACCTGCAATATTGCAGAATTATTTGTAGTTAAAAAATGTGGTTATGGTAACTGTCCAACATCTTCATAGCACTTATTCTACTACAGATATTTAAATGAAACTTTTATCATCTGCTAGCTTATTGACTGAGTTCCATAACTCTGACCTTCATTTAAGCAGGATTGTGCCCCTTTTTGTTCTTAGAACTTTAGAGAAGGTTAACATGGAACTTCTTTATATCCAGTGATTTTACAAGGATTCAAATTCCAAGAACCCTGACTACATCTAATAATTTTGAGAGTCAAATGTATTTATTATGTTTTGATAATGAAATCAACCAAGATGTATTCAAATGAGTTATCAAAAAGGGGTTTTAAGTAATTTACATTTACTCTTTAATTGTGTTATATCAATTTCACTTTCTCTTATTTCACATATTGACAAAAGTTATTTAATACGAGTTGATTCTTATCAGTTTTATATTTATGCCCACTAAGAAGAAGAGGGGGGGGGGGGTATTGTTTTACTGGATGTTGCTTGGTCGGTCTGACTGTCCAGGTTGCAGAAACAATGGAGTTTTTGAGGGGTTTACACTCGTATTGGACAGAATGTAAACACACACCGTTAAGAACTTTATTTTTGCAAATATCAAGTTATTGAAATTCATTTGCAAAAGTCTTTAGTGTATAAAAGACAGTTTTTCTTGCAGTTTGTGCCGATATCAATAGGTATAAGAATAAATCCTTGACACAGAATAAACCTTTTGACAAAATTCTGTGCGTTGAAAGTGCCCTTTTGTTTTCAGTTTCCAACTGGGGTGACTCAAAAGATGAATGGAATGAGGACATTGACAGCTGGTCTGGCAGTGTAAGTTTTATATCTCTTTAGTCAGTTATATTATGCCCCTGGTAGGGTGGCATATAGCAGTTGAACTGTCAGTCAGTCTGTCCGTCCGTCCGAAAAAAACTTTAACATTGGCCATAACTTTTTCACTATTGAAGATAGCAACTTGATATTTGGCATGCATGTGTATCTCATGGAGCTGCAAATTTTGAGTGGTGAAAGGTCAAGGTCATCCTTCAAGTTAAAATGCAAATTTATGGCGTCTGTCCGTCCGAAAACTTTAACATTGGCCATAACTTTTTCAATATTGAAGATAGCAACTTGATATTTAGCATGCATGTGTATCTCATGGAGCTGAACATTTTGAGTGGTGAAAGGTGAAGGTCAAGATCATCCTTCAAGGTCAAATGTCAAATATATGGCGTCTGTCCGTCCGAAAACTTTAACATTGGCCATAACTTTTTTAATATTGAAGATAGCAACTTGATATTTGGCATGCATGTGTATCTTATGAAGCTGCACATTTTGAGTGGTGGAAGGTCAAGGTCATCCTTCAAGGTCAAAGGTCCAAACAAAAATCAAAGCGGCGTTCTTATGAAGCTGCACATTTTGATTTGTGGAAGTTCAAGGTCAAGGTCATCCTTCATGGTCAAGGTCATCCTTCAAGGCCAAAGGTCCACAAAAAAAAATTCAAAGCGGCGTTCTCATGAAGCTACACATTTTGAGTGGTGGAAGGTCAAGGTCATCCTTCAAGGTCAAAGGTCAAAAAAATAATTTCAAAGCGGCGTTATAATGAAGCTGCACATTTTGTGTGGTGGAAGTTCAAGGTCAAGGTCATTCTTCAAGGTCAAGGTCATCATTCAAGGTCAAAGGTAAAAAAAATAAATTCAAAGCGGTGCTCTCTTAAAGCTGCACATTTTTGAGTTGTGGAAGTTCAAGGTCAAGGTCATCCTTCAAGGTCAAAGATCAACAAAAAAACTTTCAAAGCGCCGCAATAGGGGGCATTGTGTTTCTGACAAACACATCTCTTGTTTTATGACCAAAATTACAGCCTGTTATATGCTAATTTCCAACTGCAAAAAAATGTATAATTTCCAAAATAAAAAAAATAAAAATTCCCCCCCACCCCACCCCCCCTCGCCCCCACACACACACACATACACAAATCAATTTAAAAAATCAACAACAAACTTTTCCTTTATTATACAGTGCTTTATTGATATATACTGTAGCACTGATATAATAAGGCAATAAAACATGATATTATGAACGTATTGAAATACTGATATTTATTATATTACTAATGATGTTTAATTTTTCCCAATTTTAATTGGTTATTGTGCAATTTATCTCAATCCTAAAGGCACTGGTTGTAAGATATCAAGCATAAAAAATCACTGGAAGTAATAGAACTTAGCTGCCAAGAACCCCTTAAATTTGTGATTGGCCCTCAGATTGTTTTGAAATATTGATGAGGGTGGCCTAAAAGTTAGAGTTTTATTCCAAAATGTACTATAGGTGTGCCATTTTATTCATGTTTATTCGTACATTTTATACCTCCATGTATGATAAATGTGTTGTATACTGCTTGGTTGGTTATTTAAAAAACACAAAGAGCCGTGTGATTTTGTCATTGCTTGCTTGCTTTTTTTGTGTGGGTCACTTATGTAAACTTTAAATCTATATTTATGTCAATGTGTTTTGTTCCAGCTGGCAGAGAGCAAGGTGTTTACTGCTAGTACCAATGCTGCACCAGAATCACAAAATGCAGTTCACATGGACACTAATGCGTGAGTTATTTTATGATAATTTCTTGGACAAGTCAAGTGGTATTTGGACTGGATGTACTGAAATTGACCATACACTTTATTGTATAAAATGTACCCTCACTGGTAATGTAAATGCTTAAACATGTATATGCAGATGAAGAACAATTGTTCTTAGTATTAAAGCATGTTTTAAAAAATGTTCAGATATTTTACTGTCTCAACTGTCTCAAATTATATTTTATTGAAAATTTCTTTAAGTGCTAATGATTCTTTATGATGCTTATTTCTTAGATATGACATGGGACCATTGTACCCAAAGCACTCGCAGGCTGACATGGACGAACATGCATACATTACACAGTTTAACCAGCAGGCTACAGAATCCATCAAGAATTCCATTGGGGTAGGGATAGACTTTGTAAATAAAAACAGAGCTTTCTTCCCATCTTTGTGAAGGCACCATGACTCCCTCATTTTGTGAAAAAAATAGTATCAAACTGTTTAAAATTGTGAAAATATGAGTTGGGAACTGTTCAAAATTGGGAAGAAATGATAAGCCAACTTTTAAAAATTGCAAAATCTGTGTTAATAAAATCTTCAAATTATAAAATTTGACTCGTGAACTTTCCAAATTTGTTTTAAAAAAAAAGAGAGAAGAAAACAAATGGCCATTCTCTAAAAAGGAAAAAAGCCCTGAATTAATTGATGAGTTGTTGCATAAAAAAGCAAACAGTTCAGGTAATTACCTTGTGACCAGTTGCGATAATGGCATATGTATTTTGCAGTTTTCAACAGAGATAGCTGGTTAACCAGAAAAAGTCCACACACATATGCAAATAACTGACACCTTCCTTACTGACAAATCTCGTCACAAGTTATGTGACTTAGCCGTGGATCCAACCTGAAACCATGGGATTTGTAGTCCTGTGCTCTTGCTAATACGAGACGCAGAGGAATGTGGGGGGGGGGGTTATATAATGCCAGTGGCCCATCAGTCAAGTCAGTCAGCGCATCAGTGTTCCTGTCCCCTACATATATTCTATATCAATTTACATACTTTAATGAAACTTGTCTTAAATGTTGAGAGCATTGAGACTGTGTGCAGAAGGCAAGATTTAGTTATGCCAGGTCGAGGTTTTACCTCACAGCCAGAGGTGTGAGCCTTTATGTGTGTCCCCACCTTAACTTCTGTACCCCGTTAAGGATCTCGTGAAACATGGCTAGAAGGTTACAGTATTTAAGACCACGTTTGTGCCTATATTTTCATTTCCAATATAGATCTCCTATACCCATTGAAAGCATTTTATTGAACTTTACAGTGTCCAGGTGAATTAGGCAATGTGCAGAATGCATATGTTAGTCAGTCACGTAAGCTGAAGGTCAAGGTCACACATCAAGTTGAATAGTTTGAGCCTCTGTATTTGTCTATATCTCCTACAATGTATTGAAGGATTTTAATGCAACTTGCCAACAATGTTAAGTTAATTGCAACGGCATGAAGAAGGCATGAGTCATAATGGCTCAAGGTCAAGGTAATACTTAAAGGTCAAAAGGCTGAGCCTTGTTTGTGTCAGATCCATATCGTCTTTATCTATTGTTTTATTTTTGTCACACTTAGTCATTATGTGTTGGGATGGTGTGCAGGTCTTAGTCAGACATACAAGTTCAAAATCTAGTTCACCTTTTTGAGGTTAAAAAATATCTTGGATATAGCCGTCTCATGGAAGGCCTTGTAAAAATGAGCTGTGAGCTACGAGTGCGTAGTTTGCATGCTTGATCACACTGCCTTGTATAATAGCATTTTTCTTAGGGGAAAAATATTTAACTGACAAATTTTCGGCTTTTCTGTGCATGATCTAAATTAACTTTTTTGAACTTATCAAGATCCCTAGTTTAATTGTTGCTTTCATGTTAGCTCTATATGACTTGTTTGCATGTTTCAGATTGGTTCTGGCTCAAGCTCCTCACTACAGAACTCTATGACATCTAATGTCAGTGCTCTAGTCTCCTTACAACAGACCGCTCTCCATGAAAACTTGGGCTCCAGTCTGTCATCAGAACTAGCGGGGAACGGCTTGACGAGCTCTGGTCTTGGTAGAAACAGTCTGGGAAACTCATTGTCCAACAGTCTACCTGTAAACAGTTTGACTGGCAACTCCTTACACAGTGGGGATTTAACAGGGGGCAGCAGTCATTCAGGAACCAGTATCTCAGTGAGCGCATTAACCAGTCTTGCTGGCTCTCAAGGCATGTCCTCATCTAGCGCTGCCTCACAGTCTGCCATGATGCAACAACGAGCCAAGCCACAAAGATCAAAACTGCCTCCACCATCAAAGGTTATTGAGATTTTGCTTGTGTTTCTGCATGTGTTGTAAAAGAATTATGAAAAAAGTTTTATGTTATTGCCCCTGTTATCATAATTTAAATGAGAAAACTTAACAGTGGTTTAAACCTATTTATTTTAGATTGATTACATAGAAAGCCTTAGGCTTATTGAAACACACTCTAGTCAGTTTCCTCAGACTAGAACCAGTACATGGTGTCTATGGGGGTAATAGTGTGGGGATCAACACGCTCTAGTCAGTTTCCTCAGACTTGAACCAGCACTTGGTGTCTATGGGGGTAATAGTGTGGGGATCAACACGCTCTAGTCAGTTTCCTCAGACTAGAACCAGTACTTGGTGTCTATGGGGGTAATAGTGTGGGGATCAACACGCTCTAGTCAGTTTCCTCAGACTAGAACCAGTACTTGGTGTCTATGGGGGTAATAGTGTGGGGATCAACACGCTCTAGTCAGTTTCCTCAGACTAGAACCAGTACTTGGTGTCTATGGGGGTAATAGTGTGGGGATCAACACGCTCTAGTCAGTTTCCTCAGACTAGAACCAGTACTTGGTGTCTATGGGGGTAATAGTGTGGGGATCAACACGCTCTAGTCAGTTTCCTCAGACTAGAACCAGTACTTGGTGTCTATGGGGGTAATAGTGTGGGGATCAACACGCTCTAGTCAGTTTCCTCAGACTAGAACCAGTACTTGGTGTCTATGGGGGTAATAGTGTGGGGATCAACACGCTCTAGTCAGTTTCCTCAGACTAGAACCAGTACTTGGTGTCTATGGGGGTAATAGTGTGGGGATCAACACGCTCTAGTCAGTTTCCTCAGACTAGAACCAGTACTTGGTGTCTATGGGGGTAATAGTGTGGGGATCGAACCTGTGACCTCTCTATTGCTAGGCGGACACTACAGTTAAAAAAATGTTACAGAGAAAGTGCCCATGTAGCTTAATACAGTCAATCTTGTGCTTGCGACCACTTGAATTAAGCGACTTTTGTCTTATGCGACCACTTTAAATCCCGCCCCAGGGTTTAACTATATTTTCATATTGTATTAAGCGACTTTTGTCTTGCGCGACCAGCGACCGCTGATTTTAGTGTATTTTGATGCCCGAGTCTTGAATTAAGCGACCGCTTTAAGGTAAAAGTGGTAAATCTGTTGACCGTTCAGGGACAAATCAGTGTTGATTGTTTATCTAAGCCGAAAATGTGGACGATTATTCTTTGTTTTGATTTCACACCAGCCATTTTCCTTTGTCTCGATGACCGGTTCTGACCGGTGTTAATGCTAACTGCCTATCAATTTTTGGTGTTGCATAATACAGTGAGGTATTGCCAACAGTCTGGTTAAAGCGATTACTATCTGGGACGTTAAGTGACAAATTTAACCGCCGATTTTATTGCAGAAACAATGGGCCGACGCGACAAACATTTTCACATTGTTCTCGAGAGGTGTAAAAAATAAACTAAAAATCGGTAACATGTAGCGAAATCTGTTCATTAAAAAATGTAATTGTTACTATGCTTATTAGTTTGTGTTAGCAAATTTTCCAATCCTGCGTGTTTATTTAGTTTTCAATCAAGGTATTTTATTTATTTACCTATGTACCATAATCGAGTCAGATATATATAAGCTTTGATGCAGAAATTAAAATGTCAAAACGGAAAGTATTAACGTTAAATGAGAAAATTCGGGTATTGGAAGTGTCGAAGAGTAAAAGTGAACGTAAATTTAATTGCAAATGAGTTTGGAGTCGGAAAAACCCATTCTCCGTGCAAACCATTTACATTGTATTTAGAATTAGAGAGAACAACTACAACTTATTTTAAGTAAAAAATTGTTTTATTCATTTTATTAGCCGGATTTTTTTCGAAAAAATCTCGGCTTATAGATTGATGTTGTCGGGCGGGCAGGCGGGGTGGCGGCGTGCTCGAAAATGTTAAAGTTCTTATTTCATGGTATAACTTTGGTATGCTTGGACCTAGAGTCTTCAAACTTGACATGAAGGTTGGCCAGGATTAACAGATGACCACTGGTCATTTCAAGGTCATTCATTTGAAGGTCAAGGTCACTGTGACCTTCAATATAAAAAATGTTAAAGTTGTTATAACTTTGGTATGCTTGGACCTAGAGTCTTGAAACTTGACATGAAGGTTGGCCATAACTAGTTAGTAACCAATGGTCATTTCAAGGTCATTCATTTGAAGGTGAAGGTCACTGTGACCTTCAATATAAAAATGTTAAAGTTGTTATAACTTTGGTATGCTTTGGTATGCTTGGACCTAGAGTCTTGAAACTTGACATGAAGGTTGGCCAGAACTAGTAAGTAACCACTGGACATTTCAAGGTCATTCATTTGAAGGTCAAGGTCACTGTGACCTTGAATGTAAAAATGTTAAAGTTGTTATAACTTTGGTATGCTTGGACCTAGAGTCTTGAAACTTGACATGAAGGTTGGCCAGAACTAGTAAGTAACCACTGGACATTTCAAGGTCATTCATTTGAAGGTCAAGGTCACTGTGACCTTGAATGTAAAAATGTTAAAGTTCTTATTTCATGTTATAACTTTGGTATGCTTGTACCTAGAGTCTTCAAACTTGAAATAAAGATTGGCCAGTACTAGAAGATGACCACTGGTCATTTCAATGTCATTCATTTGAAGGTCAAGGTCACTGTGACCTTAAATGTTAAAATGTTAAAATTGTTATAACTTTGGTATGCTTGGACATAGAGTCTTCATTTTGACCTTTGAACAATATTTCAGTAATTTAAGTATTGCATTGACAAAAACACGAAAGGTACTTTCCTGTCATTTAAATCAAAAATCCGGCTTCAATGCGGTCATCTCCGACCGCGGAACTCTTGTTTATATTTAGATTCATTTGATTGCAAAAGCAGAAATCGCTGTGTCAAAAGGAGATAATCCGATATCTGGATTTAAAATCAAAGGTCCGCATTCATCACAAATGGCCTTTTTTATTTAAAGACCATTTTATTAAGAGACCACTTTTGGTTACTCCCTTTAGTGGTCTCTAAATACAAGATTGACTGTATGTTCAAAATATTTCATTTCTTAGTGAACCTTAATAAAGTGTGCATTAATGCTAATACAAGATGTTTTGTCACCAGATCCCAGCTTCAGCTGTAGAAATGCCAGACCACATGGTAACCAACCTCGATGTACAGTTCGGGAACCTTGAATTTGGCTTTTCTTTTGGAGGAAATGAATCTTCACCAAGTTCTTTCACATCTTCAGAAACAAAAAGGTAGTCTTTCACATCTTCAGAAACGAAAAGGTAGTTAATAAAACCAGATTTATCAAATTGCTGGCTATTAAACTCTCTCATTTTATGGTGTTTTTCAGAAATGTTATCTTGTGTTGCAGAATGATGAAACTCACAAACTGCAATGAAATTTTTTCTCCTGAAATGAACACATCTTAATATCAAGATCCAATTCCATTTTAACTCTGAAAATAATTTTGGCAATAAGTGGTGCCTGACCAAAAGCAAATTAACGTGTTTAAACATGAAATTCAAAGATTTAAGCACTTAGATCGATTTTATTAACTCATATGAGCACATTGTACTCATTGTGTGATATTTAGATACCATGTCTTATAAGGATCTTCTGTTAAGTTTGTTCTAATTATAAACCTGGGGTCAAAACTAGATACGCCCCAACTATATTTTTTTTAGGTCACCTGAGCACAACGTGTTCGTGGTGAGCTTTTGGGATTGCCTTTTGTCCGTCGTGCGTCGTCAACATTTTACCTTGTGAACACTCTAGAGGCCTTTTTTCTTATCCGATCTTCATGAAACTTGATCAGAACATTTGTCCCGATGATACCTCGACTGATTTCGAAACTGGGTCATGCTGGGTCAAAAACTAGGTCACTAGGTAAAAAAATAGAAAAACCTTGTGAACACTGTAGAAGTCACATTTGATGCCCAATCTTTTTTGCCAAAATGTTTGTCTTAATGATATGTTGGTTGAGTTCAAAAATTGTTCCGGTCTGTTGAATAACATGGCCACCAGGGGGCGGGGCAGTATTCCTTATATGGCTATACAGAAACCTTGTGAACCCTCTAGAAGTCACAATTTTTGCCCAATCATCATGAAACTTGGTCAAAACATTGGTTTTATTGATATCTCAGATGAGTTTGAAAATGGTCCAGATCGGTGAAAAAACATGGCCGCCAGGGGGCGGGGCAGTTTTCTCTATATGTATATAGTGAAAACATTTGAACACTCTAGACGTCACATTTTTGGTCCTATCTTCATGAAATTTGGTCAGAACATTTGAGTTTGAAAATGGTTCAGAGCGGTAAAAAAACATGGCTGCCAGGGGGGGGGGTCTTTTTCCTTATATTTATATAGAAAAAAAGCTTGTGAACACTCTAGAAGTCACATTTTTTGCCTAATCATCATGGAATTTGGTCAAAACATTGGTTATGTGGATGCCTCGGACGAGTTTGAAAATAGTCGTGAACATTTGAAAAACATGGCCATAATAACAGAGGATTATTTTGTTGATGATTGGTTGGGGATAAATGCAACAAACGTATTTTTGCCATCTGAAAACCCTTTATTAAATAATCACAAAATTTTAAGTAGTAATATTGATTTCACAGAAATTACTTAGGGGAGAAACAACTGTATATGACAGTTTAGAGTCAGGCCCCAAATTCCTGTGCTTGCCACTTTTCACACATTTTGTTGCATGTAATTTAATGACCGCATACCAATGAAATAACCATTAGCCACAGCAGGTACCTCATTATCTCTGACAGTTGCTTGATGCCTAACCCCTTGTTTACAGCCCTTTGCAGTGAACAGCATGGAACAGCAATTGCTATACAGTGGTATCAATATAGAAATAAACACATAAATACATTTGTCTGGCATTTATTTTCGTATAAAAATCAGCATGCTAACTGCATAAAAAGAACAGATTACAACATTGAAGCAAGCTCTTGAAATAGCAAAATTATGTACTTATATATTTCCAAGAAAGGTTTATACAATATATATTTATATAAATTTAATGGGCGTGATATTTCATAATTCTTAGCTTTAAGTACAGTGATGCCTGATTGAACTTACTCAATATGGCTATTACACTACGTGGCCCGCGATATTTGCCTAAATCACCGACATGCGGTGGTCATTATTTATTTTGGGTGAAAAATCACCGCAATCTGGCGCGCTTCATCACGCTAGGTCGAGCATGATTGGCGCGAATGTGATAAATATTATCTCTGCGGTGATTCACCGCAATTCACCGCGTTCCCGATAAACGTGGTGAAGAATGATTTTCCTGCGTTACATGTACATATATGATCTTCACAGAGATTATAGCAATATGGGATTATTAGCATTGTTGGCAGATATAATTGAGTATCCTTTTTAAAATGTCAACATGTATTTCACACCCATGTCTCTGACAGGTTGTTTTTTTTGGTCATTTTAAATGCTGCGTATAAAACAAAACAGTGTTCGCACCTAGCTGTATGATACCGCACCTGGAGGAGTGATTATTGCGTTTTTGATTATGCAATTAACAGTTTGAAGCCATGGAGAACTCATAACTGATTGTAATGTAATCGTCGTAATTTTCCGAGTCTCTCGATTCCCCGATACATATGTTTCAACTGTCTCAATCACATACATGCAACTTCTTCCGTCTTTATCGTACTTGATAATCCTGCATATGCCCGATTTCCATTTTAAAAGCGAATTCTGGTTAATATTGACAATAAGAGTCCCAAAGAATGTCTGATACACAAACGTTCGAAATTATCAAATGAATTTCGGCATATGTTTCTATTTAAGATTTGATGAAATAAGCGCCCAATCAGATCAGTTGTATTGTACATGCGTAAATCACCTGACACAGTTTGCACGCGTCGTGTACAGCTATTTTCGGTTACAAATTCTAGCCACAAATTTTTTGTTCTGATAAAAAGCGCGGGAAAATTGGCGTGTGTGTATTTATTTGTAAATAAAAATTTCATATGAGGTTAAACATTGATATCATTAATTTTAATTTCCATTTAAAGTTTCGTTGTGAATTTCAACTTAATTACCAAGGTACCTCGCGAAATACTTGGCATTGTCATTTCCTCTAAATAAAATATAATTAAAACACGCTGTTTTGTAACCGTTACACTGTTTCAGTTCCTTTGTTATTGAAACAATTATTGCATTGTATACTGAGTACACATAAATGTAGTGTACAGTTAATAATATTCTTCAACGACCAATAAACAAATTAATTTAAGTTTAGATTTAATGCAACATGTACACGTCATTTTCTGGGAATCGAGAAAGGGAGTTAATATTGTGAAAATAAACCAATATCTGTTTATTAAAATTGTCATATATATATATATGTATATGTATATATTCAATTTAATTACCGAGGTACCTCGCGAAATACTTGGCATTGACATTTCCTCTAAATAAAATATAGTTAAAACACGATGTATTGTAACCGTTACACTGTTTCAGTTCCTTTGTTATTGAAACAATTATTGCATTGTATACTGACTACACACAAATGTCGTGTACAGTTAATAATATTCTTCAACGACCAATAAACAAATTAATTTAAGTTTAGATTTAATGCAACATGTACACGTCATTTTCTGGGAATCGAGAAAGGGAGTTAATATTGTGAAAATAAACCAATATCTGTTTATTAAAATTGTCATATATATTTATATATATATATATATATTAGCAATTCTTATGAAAATAAATATCATTATTATGCCCCCCTTCGAAGAAGAGGGGGTATATTGCTTTGCACATGTCGGTCGGTCGGTCCACCAGGTGGTTTCCGGATGATAACTCAAGAACCCTTAGGCCTAGGATCATGAAACTTCATAGGTACATTGATCATGACTCGCAGACAGATGACCCCTATTGATTTTGAGGTCACTAGGTCAAAGGTGAAGGTCACTGTGACCCGAAATAGTAAAATGGTTTCCGGATGATAATTCAAGAACGCTTATGCCTAGGATCATGAAACTTGATAGGTAGATTGATCATGACTAGCAGATGATCCCTATTGATTTTCAGGTCACTAGGTCAAAGGTCACGGACTCGAAATAGTAAAATGGTTTCCGGATGATAACTCAAGAACGCTTATGCCTAGGATCATGAAACTTGATAGGTACATTGATCATGACTTGCAGATGACCCCTATTGATTTTGAGGTCACTAGATCAAAGGTCAAGGTCACGGTGACCCGAAATAGTAAAATGGTTTCCGGATGATAACTCAAGAACGCTTATGCCTAGGATCATGAAACTTGATAGGTACATTGATCATGACTGGCAGATGACCCCTATTGATTTTCAGGTCACTAGGTCAAAGGCCAAGGTCACAGTGACCCGAAATAGTAAAATGGTTTCCGGATGATAACTCAAGAAACCTTATGGCTAGGATCATGAAACTTCATAGGTACATTGATCATGACTCGCAGATGACCCCTTTTGATTTTCAGGTCAAAGGTCAAGGTCACAGTGACAAAAAACATATTTACAAAATGGCTGTCACTACAACTGAGAGCCCATATGGGGGGCATGCATGTTTTACAAACAGCCCTTGTTTGAAAGGTTTTATGAAAGTCTGTTTCCGAGAGCATATATAGGAATTAACTGTGTGAGCTACTTTAATATGTTAACAGCTATACAATCATTGTTTTGACAGACGACACGTGCTTATCTTAAGTTTGTTTCTGGTAATACACAGGATATTGGATGTTCGGGGCTTGATTGGATAATAAAACAAAGACGCAGTCGGCGGTTTTCAGTAGAACTTTTGTACTTACCAACTTAATCGATAGTGCACATGCTTATCTAACATTTAGGGATCATCAACATGGGTCCTAGCAACTTCCATGGACCATAATACACAGCCGGATGGTTACTTTAAGTAGCACACGTGGTCAGAAACTAACAATAAAGCACAGAGATTATGATCTGAAAAATTGCACGAGGTCCGAAATGAAACAGAATGCCACCAAAGCAAACGATTCACCGCCTAATTTTAAGTGTAACAAACTATGTTTGAAACATTTAAAATAACGATAATTCCGAATCATCATGGCTTCCATTTTCAAAAGTATATGCCGTTCAACATTGCTCGAGAAATAGTAAAGACAAACGTTTACTATTGTTCCATCAAATGAATTTTACACGCTACTATTTTATTAAATAGATCTAGCAGCCCAATTGGGATTGGATACTCGTACATCATCAGAAGCAATGTGTAAATTTAAATTTAGATGCACATGTAAAAGTCATTTTCTGAAAATCAGGACGAAGTGAAAGTATAAATTTTACAAATAAACCATTTGATTTTATTCAAATGGTCGACATTTTTTATATTTGTGTCGTCTGTGTATTTTAGAAAGTTTTATGCAAATATATATCGTTTATTTCATCATTTAAAGCAAGTCTCGTTTCCGAGATTAAACTTTGTAAATTTCTTCGATATGGTTACTGACCTACAAAATCATTGACAGATGACATCCGATGGTAATTGTATGAAGTATGCAGAGAAGCTGACGAAATGTTAAAACAATCGCGAAGATGTAAAAATATCAGGTTATTATCTGTACCTGTTTCTTATATCCGCGAATTATTGCCGAGTGCCTTGGCATGATTCGGAGTGAATACTCGTGGCTGCGGAGAAACTTGGAGAACAAAGGAATCTGTAGCTGCGAATTTGTTGGTTTTGCGTGAGCCGTACTGTTATTTCAACAAATAAAGATATTGTTTGGAAATCAGGATTCGACATTCAGCAAGTACGGTGTTTACTTTCATATTGGAATATATTTTCGCGATATAATGTGATTGTCAATAATAATGACATTAGTTAATAAGTTTAAATTTTTTAATATAGTAGTCAACGCCAATCACGGCGATTCTCGGTGTTTTGCGATGATTCAACAGCTGATCTTTATGGCGAGATGGTCGCAGTGAAATCACGGTGGAATCACCACGAATCACCCGTAGAGTGTCATCACGGTGAATCACCACGATTTGCGGCGAATCACCGCGATTCGCCACGTTGGCCCAAACTCTGTGATTTAGGCAAAAATCGCGGGCCGCGTAGTGTATTTAACTTTAACAACTATCACAAAGTCCCAGTGAATATTATGAATATCAAGAAGAAAAAGTAAAGATATGTACGTAAAAATATCCTTTACAGCTTAGGCAACAACTGTTGTCAAAATTCAATTATGTTGATCAATAAAAAATAGATTGAAATATTGTCAAACTTTACTGGTGAACATTTATTGAAAAACAAAGCTATCATGTCTACATGTACACATATCATATCACAGATATACTTTGTTCAAGAATTAAAGAGATAGAGAAAATGTACTTAAAGCCCAAGAATTAAAGAGATAGAGAAAATGTACTTAAAGCCAACTATTTGCGATACTTATGATATTAAATGCAGCTTGTATTTGAGAATAAATTTCACAATCAAAATGCATTTTAGTTTTGCATTGGTTGTAAATAAATAGTAGAAGCCTAGAGGAATTGTTTACAAACAACACTTACAAATGTGAATAATTAACAAAAATTAACTCTTGAATGAAGTATGAAATTTAATTTTAAATCATAAATACAGATTGATATACAGTTATGTAGGCCTACATGGATGATATGTGAAATACAGTATTATGTGAAAGTCAGAAATACCATTATTCTAATTAATTTTATATACAGACGTCATGTATGATATGTGAAATGCAGTATTACTTGAAAATCCAAGTATCATTGTTCTAAATAACTTTGAATGGAAAAAAACAGTGAAAACGTATTTTAATAATAGAGCACACTAAGTCTGTACCTCCGCCTCTCTGCTCAGCACTCGTCCTCTTTTGAAGATTTTACACTAAATAATCGAACTATAAAGCGCAAGTTAAGTTTGTACGCCCGTCTGTATGAAGTTCTTTTATTATTTTGAACTCCACCTTCCCAGAATAGTTAAGTTCCTTTGGGTCTCAGGTGAGCGCCTTAGGGCCCATGGCCCTCTTGTTTTAAGAACTGACTAGTAAATTTTTATAAATGTCAATAATCTCTTAAACTGCGGGGGTCAGATGTATGATATATTGAGTGTAACAAAGCATAGAGTTCCTGTTATAAGTTTGTTTAAATCATGCCCAAGAAGTTAAACTAATCAAGAAATGGGTCACATGATTTATATGGAGTTGGATAGTAGCGAAAGTAAGAAATCGTATTCTCGGAAACAAAGAATCAGCAGTGTTATATTGATCTGAGAGAGCGTATGGTGGTTCTCAAAAAGGTTGTTCAAATCATGCCCCTGAGGGCAGGATTGGACCCATTTTAGGGGTTACTTTTTATCCCCCCCCCCCCCCTCCCATAGGCGGAGGGATATTGTTTTGGCGTTGTCAGTCCATCTTTCCGTCCGGAGACATATCTTGGAAGTGCTTTGGCAGATTTTATTGAAACTTGGTATGAGTATATATATGGATAACAGGATGATTCACGCCAAATGGCATTGTACACCATCCGTTAATAACGGAGTTATGACCCTTTTTATCTTGAAAAAATGCTTTTTTTGTGTTTCCGGAGCCATATCTTGGAAGTGCTTTTGCAGATTTCAATGAAACTTGGTATGAGTATATATATATATATATATATATATATATATATATATATATATATATATATATATATATATATATATATATAATATAAGAAGATGATGTACGCCAAATGGCATTGTACACCATCTGTTTATAACGGAGTTATGGCCCTTTGTATCTTGAAAAAATGCTTTTTTAGTGTCAAATATAACACTTGTGTCCAGAAGCATATTACCGGGGGATATCAATTTAACGAATTTGCTTGTTATCTTTATAGACTAGTAAAAGATAAAAAAAAATTATAATACTGTTTCACATATCTGAGGTTAGCAACCTAGGGCATTTTGGCCCCCATGTTTATTATTAAACATGGTTATTAGTACAAATTGTGAATCACTAAACCATCCTTAAAAACAGAAGGTTTTATCAGCAGAAGTATGAAGAAAGCTGATTAATATCTTCCCATGTTTTCAACAAATAAAGCAGTGGATCTGTATATGAATTAGAAATTTCCTGCTGATTGCAGTACACAGTCGCTAAGCAACCATGTTGGAGGCAAGCCAAGCGAGGCGCGGATGGCCTCCAGCCTGGAGACCTCTCCCAGGAACAGCACCCTGTACCAGCAGTCTCCGTACACCACACCCACCAAGAAGAGTGCCGCTGAGAGTCCCAGTAAAGTAGGTCAAGTTGTGTATACATTGAAAAGTTTCAATTGATTTTGTGAATATGGAAGTGGTTCAAGCAGTCTGAAAGGACTCTTTTTCAGACAGGTTCTTTAATGCCTGTTCAAGCTACCATTGTTAAATTGAATTTCATATTCTACAATTAAACACAATATTTATACAAAAATTATTATTGAAGACATTGAGGATAACCATCTGCAATCCTTAAGAAGGAAAGTAATACATCAGTGCAGGGGAGCGTGATATGATGAAAGTGCAGGGGTCCAGAACATAGCCAGTCCATGTGGGCTATCACCTGTGTGTTGTCACCATAGTGATGTACATGTGGTATGTCCTGTGGGATGAACACAGGTGGAAATATACTGCCAAACTGACATGCTTATCACCCCTGATGTAAACAGTTATCAGTAATTTGCTGTGAAGTCACACAAATAAAATCCTAAAATTGCTTATACATTTGAATGAGCTTTTTATGTCCCCCACTATAGTAGTGGGGGACATATTGTTTTTGCCCTGTCTGTTGGTCTGTCTATTGGTCTGTTGGTCTGTCTGTTTGCGCCAACTTTAACATTTTGCAATAACTTTTGCTATATTGAAGATAGCAACTTCATATTTGGCATGCATGTGTATCTCATGAAGCTGCACATTTTGAGTGGTGAAAGGTCAAGGTCATCCTTCAAGGTCAGAGGTCAAATATATGTGGCCAAAATCGCTCATTTTATGAATACTTTTGCAATATTGAAGATAGCAACTTGATATTTGGCATGCATGTGTATCTCATGGAGCTGCACATTTTGAGTGGTGAAAGGTCAAGGTCATCCTTCAAGGTCAGAGGTCAATTATATGTGGCCAAAATCGCTCATTTTATGAATACTTTTGCAATATTGAAGATAGCAACTTGATATTTGGCATGCATGTGCATCTCATGGAGCTGCTCATTTTGAGTGGTGAAAGGTCAAGGTCATCCTTCAAGGTCAGAGGTCAAATATATGTGGCCCAAATCGCTTATTTTATTAATACTTTTGCAATATTGAAGATAGCAACTTGATATTTGGCATGCATGTGTATCTCATGGAGCTGCACTTTTTGAGTGGTGAAAGGTCAAGGTCATCCTTCACAAGGTCAAGGTCATCCTACAATGTCAAACATCATATAGGGGGACATTGTGTTTCACAAACACATCTTGTTATATCAGAATTTAGGATTTCTTACAGATGCTCATCTTGTGTAATCTGTGGATGATACATTTGATATTTTTGGGGGAAGAAAATACTGTAAAAAAAGAGAAGTTAAAAATGTGGAAAGCCATAACAAAAATGTCTCATATTGATATTTAGGGTTGCGAAATAACTGTTCACAAGCCTAAAATGTAAAGGAAAAAAGAACTGACAAATATCACCTAACTTTCTTTTCCCTCTCTGTGTCTATTCTCCTAAGTACGAAGTTACAAGTTCACTGTGTTAATCCATACGAATTTTCACGCATTTGTAGTTCCTTAGAAAGTTATATTTAATTTAAGACCTTTCTTGCTAGATTCATGTTTTAAAGCTTCATCTCTAAACCTTAGATACTGATGAGCAGCAAACAGCATAAAACCTGAACAGACTTAAGAGTTACTCGCATGCTGTTCTGGTTCTATGCTGTTTGAACATAGCTATTTTCACTTTGCTTCTTAGTGGGAAAGGGTTAATGCTGTCCATTTCTACCCCAGATCAATTCGCCACCAGACCCACTACAGATGCCTGGAAGCACTGATCTGAAATCCAACCAACATCTTCAGGGACAAGCCACACAAGGTAATTTCTTATATACTCTTGAGGACTGAAATGTCTCTCACCCAGCCCAGTCTGCTGGATTGGTAGGGCACTTAACTGACAATCCAATTAACAGTTCTAATCCAAGCCTGGTCGCATAACTTGCAGTTCTTTTTCTACAGGTTGGATAGTCTGACCCTTTCACAAAGCAAATATGCATATTATTTTTATACGCCCGTCTATGACGGGACGTATTATGGTATACCCCGCGTCCGTCTGTCCGTCCGTCCGTCTGTTAATGTCGTACGCTACGTCAAATATCCTTTGACAGATTTTCTTCAAATTTTAACACAATCTTAATATTGATAAACCCTGATCCCCTTTCGTTTTTGACGGAATTCTGAATTGTCGTTCCAGAGTTATGGGACTTTGTTCGTCAAAATTTCGTGATTTCATTGAATGTCCTACTGTAGCTCAAATATCCTTCGATGGATTTTTTTCAAATTTCAACACAATCTTAATATTGATAAACCCTGATCCCCTTTCGTTTTTGACGGAATTCTGAATTGTCGTTCCAGAGTTATGGGACTTTGTTCGTCAAAATTTCGTGATTTCATTGAATGTCCTACTGTACCTCAAATATCCTTCGATGGATTTTTTTCAAATTTCAACACAATCTTAATATTGATAAACCCTGATCCCCTTTCTTTTTTGACGGAATTCTGAATTGTCGTTCCAGAGTTATGGGACTTTGTTCGTCAAAATTTCGTGATTTCATTGAATGTCCTACTGTACCTCAAATATCCTTCGATCGATTTTTTTTTTTTTTTTTTTTAGTATCCCTGAAAAATTGAACAAGGTGAGCTTTTTTCTATTCCGATTGTACACTACCACTTACCCATCTACATTTCTCTTTTATTATTGGTCAAAATATCTATAACAGGTTTACTTCAACTCCATATCCTCTAAAGAAATGCATACATATACTCAAAAAAAGATATGGTATGAATGTCAAGGAGACGGCGCTCCATGCTCATGTACTTATAAAATAAACCATGTATTCAAATACAAATAAACTGAAGTAAAAAAATGATTCAAAGGGTTATTTATTACCTTACTACTTCATTGGCGAACGACGGGCGTATCATGCGCTCATGGCGCAGCTGTTTATTCAATTTTGTTGTAATGAATCATTGTTGTTTTTTCCTAAAAAGGTAAAAAGAAGAATCATAATTTAACAACCTATTTTCTGACTGACATTTGCATTTGGATACCACCAAACACAAAGATCTTGTTTGTCAATGAAGTATTGATTAAAATTTCAAAATTCAGTTCCCTATCATAATTGCTTGATATGTTGCAAACTGACTATAAGCGCGATATAATCTATTACGCAATTCATTACTCCCATATAAGAGAAACATCTTTAAAGCTTTTACCTAGTAAACTAGCCTTAAGCGCTGCTGCATCTGTCTGCTTTCAGTGTCCTCAAGCAATATTGACGCGTATTCGTACGGGAGTCAGAAGACCAGTGGTGGTTACCAGCCCGCCAGCAAGCCCGGTGCCTACCCGGGGAGCCAGTACCAGGGCTCCAACCCACCCAGCCAGTCCCCATCCAACCAGTTCTCTAGTCAGTACCGCCAGATGAATCAGAACCAATTCCCTGCAGGGACTCAGTTCTCTACGACATCCCAGTACCAGGCTCCCGCTAGTGCGTACCAAGCCAGTCAGTCTGGCTTCCAGGGATCACAGTCTAACTACCATTCAAATCAGTCCTCGCAGTTTGCGACACCTCAAAGTCAGTTCCAGAACTTCCAGTCGAGTTCTACATTCCCTAACCAGTCCACTTATTCTTCAAACCAATCAAGCCAGAATCCCTTGTATCCATCATCAACAACATCATCGTACACCAATCCATCTCAACAAAATTCGCTCTATTCTCAAAGCTCACGGCAGGGCACATACTCAAATCAGTCCTACTTGAATGATCACGCTGCAAGTGCAGGATCTACATTTCAAGCGTCAGTGACGCAGTCTAGTTCGCCATTTAAAGACAACCAGACCGGTGCAAGCTCATATAGAGACAATATGGCCTCTAGTAAAACTAGGGACACGTCAGCTGATAATACTTCATACACGAGAGATACAAATTCAGCCTCTAGCTTTAGTAGTGATAGCCAGTCATTGGCATATACAAGAGACAGTCAGTCAGTAGGCAGTTCATATTCACGGGACTCTGGAAGTGCCTACAATCGCGAATCCAAGTCTGCAAGTGGGTCATACCCCAGAGACAGCTCGACTAGTGACGCAGGCTCGTTTAGTCGAGATTCTCAATCATCCGGTTCCTCGTTCACAGGGAGAGACTCTCAAAGCTCCACCACTGGTTACCGTGACAACCAGTCTGGGGCGCCAGGGTTTGGGGGTCAGGCAGGGTCGTATCCCCGGGAAACCGGAGCCTCTCAGTCTCAGTCCGGATTTAGTGCAAAATCATATAGGAACACGTCTGAAGTGGCCACTACTCTTAGTAATTCATTGACTGGAAACAAATTGGTGGAAGGTTTTTCCAGTATGGCTGTTAATGATGGCAGCTTGGACTCACGGCAATCTACTTCCTCACAGGTTGGTGGCATGGTTATTATGTTAAAAAATTAAAGTTAAGACGCAACTTGATTAATGTTGTTTGTTATTCACTGAATTATGTTGTAGTTGTGCTAAAAAGATTGAACAGGTGTGAGAGATGTATGGTCTTAAATACATAGATTTTTATATATATAATTGCATTCTTAATGTTTATGCAGATATTATTTAATTACAGGTTTTGATAACAATATATATATTTATAACATATTTGATGAAGATTGGTAAAGATAATGTGATGCTTTATATAGATCGAAATTTTGACTCATTTGTCAACTCAAGGTGTGTGTGTTTTTTTTGGGGGGGGGGGGGTCAGAAAAAAACACTGATTACAAATAATTTTTGCATGTAGATGTCCTGTTAGATATAGCACAATTGTGTAAACTTTGAACAATAAGCTAATCTTAAACAAGCATACATTTTACATTTCTAAATGCTAAGTATGTCCGATATCAAGACTTCAACATGTTTCAAAGGCTTGCGTGTTATCCTCTAATAAAACAACCCATGCGAAAGACCTCAGACCAATCCGATAAACTTTGTTTAGGTCCAATAATATTTCCAAAACTGGTGGACCTCATGTCTGACCAAAAACAAACAAACTACAATTTATGAAACTTTTTTTTAAAATGAACACAAAACTAGATATATGTAAATAAAAATACGTACAAGTTTATGTTAATTTTTTCTTCAATAGATTATTCAACTTAAAAAAATAAAACAGATTTTACCAACAAGTTCAACTGGCTATATCTGTATTTGCTTGTGATGTAACAAATTTCAAAATTTGTTAGCAGTTTTAATGTCATAAATACTGACCTGTTATCGTATGCTTATACTTTCCAAGGGGAAATAACTCATCCGGAATTTTAACTGGGAATCCGCCACCTCAATACCGTAATACAGGCCAGGTTAAACATAGTGCAATGCAACCTAGCCAAAAATCGGTAACCAACCCTCAATATTCTTTCCGGATCAACCAGGTGTATACGTGTCTTTTACGGCTCTGAATTAAAATATTGTTTTTCACTTGGTTGATTGGGGTTTTGAATAGATAAATTGTGTTATTTATCTTTTTATTTCTCATTCGGATTAATTTGTGTGGATTTAATGGATTTTGTTTCATTTGTAAAAGGTAAGCCATGCTTGTTTTTATCGAACAATGGTTTATTTCTACCATGCTGGGTGTTTTCAGGCGCGAACGACCACGTGCAAAACGTGCTCTTCTAATACATTGCTAGAACGTGCAAAGCATGTTCTTCTAATGTGTTACGAGATCGTGCAAAGCGTGTTCTTCTATTGACAGATTGTTTATCATTTGCCATTGTGTGCAATAATGATTTTAACGTTCCGTATGACAATCTAATTGATCGTCATTTTATTTTTCATCTGTTTTGAATTAAACTTTTGTTTAATTTATGATCTACGGCAGTATTATTATAATTTTCATTATGGTCAAATAATGATTTTATGTGCCGTATGATAATCTGGTCTGTGACCAGTTTATGGTTGAATATGCTTTGCTCTTGTTTTTCATATATTCGACTACATGATGGTCGCAGAAACAAGAGTGGATAAATACCCGGTGACTTCGCAGATCATGGATGATAGTTGCAGTATCAGTCACCGGGTATCGGGCACGATCGCGACCGTACTATGCTAAGTCTCTTAGACAGTCGGTCAACATCAGACCATATGGCGACACCCGTCAGCCGGTCTTTGCCCGATGGCATTGGTCAAGGACATCGACCAATGCCGGACCATTTGGCATCCGCCATACGGTCATTATCCGGTGACAACACTGGTCATGATATGACCGGTACGTCACCGGGGACGTTGATCACGGACCATTGATCGACGTCTGACCGGCCGGTCCGGTCACCGGTCATGTCACCGGTCCGGTCCGGTCATTGATCACCGGTCCGGTCACCGGTCCGGTCCGGTCACCGGTCCGGTCACCGGTCATGTCACCGGTCCGGTCACCGGTCCAGTCCGGTCACCGGTCCGGTCATTGATCACCGGTCCGGTCCGGTCACCGGTCCGGTCCGGTCACCGGTCATGTCACCGGTCCTGTCACCGGTCATGTCACCGGTCCGGTCACCGGTCCGGTCATTGATCACCGGTCCGGTCCGGTCACCGGTCATGTCACCGGTCCGGTCACCGGTCATGTCACCGGTCCGGTCATGTCACCGGTCCGGTCATGTCACCGGTCCGGTCATGTCAACGGTCCGGTCCGGTCATTGATCACCGCTCCGGTCACCGGTCAACAGTCATCAGTTAGGCCTGCCACCGATAACACCAGTCACCGGTCAAGAAGAAGAACTCGGTCTTCTTCATTGAATTATTCTCCTATTCTTCGTTGAATACATCGTCTTCATCAAGGATTAGACATCGGACACGCTCTTCTTCGTCGAGCAGTTCTCATCGTCGCGGCTCTCGTAAGCGATCACGTCGTCACTCACGGAGACGTTATTCTAGAAGATCTCGGTCTCATCGCAGCCGATCCACATCTCGGCCGATCCAGATCTCGACATCGCAGGAAACGAGGACGTCGTCAACCTTCACGTAGACATCAGCGGACTGCATTGAGCACCACTGGATATTTATCGAACATACCTCTCCTTCATTGAGCAGTTCTCGGCGTTGATACGCTCGTAAGCGATCATGTCAATGCTCACGGAGACAATATTGTAGAAGACAATATTTCCAGCGTAGCCGAACAATATTTCGGCATCGAAGTTATATGGATGTCGCCACTTCTCACGTAGGCGTTAATGAACCTACTGGTCATATCGACGTTCTCCATTTTATTCCTTTAGGAATATCATGTCTCCATTCCACGTGTGATGGTTCTTCTTATGGCATCCACACATGTTGCAGTCACCGAGCCGTAGTTGTATACGAACACTAGTTCGTTTAACATTCAGGCTTCGGGATAAGCTGTTCTTTTCTCCACTACGACTACAAGGACACTTATGCCTATTAATACTGATAATCTACCGTTGTTTTCCGGTTAACATTATCAGATGACTTCGTGGATGGTCATTCTTCTGCACCAGATATTTCCATTCTGACGCAGTTATATTATACCGGTCCCGATCACCGGACATCGGTCACCATTCATCGGTCATATCACCGATCACTGATCACCGGTCAGAATAAGTGATGTCTCATCGCCATCGGATTGGATTTTTTTGGCATGATCTTCTTTTCCGAGCAGTGCTTGACATTGATAACAGACCATTTGGATTCCACCATTTTTTTCGGTCTTTAACTGGTAACGTCACCGGTCATATTATGACTGGTCCGTTCACCGGGCTACAGTTACCGGTCATTGACCGGTCCGGTTCGGTCACCACTTACCAATTACCGGTATTCCACTGTGTTTTCATCGGTCAATTTTTAGTATCACGGGTATCGTCTACATTACATAGTTGTATACCCCTGGCTATGATTGTATTGAATACTATATTTTATGGATTCAACAATCTACATGACTTTTTGTGTTTTTCAATACTGATTTTCTACTGGCGACGGTCACCAAATCATGCTATATCTGTTATTTGTACTTCTATCTCAACCGGCTACATGCAGACTACTGGTCTTGCAGATAGATCGGCTGAAGTGGGCTCGGAGATTAGCATTGAGGTCGAACATTACTATTTGACCTCTATTAATTTATGTTCGAGGCCCGAAGGATGAATTGTTTTAACCGCCTTTACCTGTCGGCTACAGACTTTGCAGTCAGTGTCACGGAACAGTTGGGACACATTAATGACGCTAGCAGGATTAGCAAGACGACATTTGTATCGACTTCTGCTTTTCTATTGCTCCTACGGCAGTGCATATTTTCAAGCTACTGGAATCAACAAGAGTTCTGATACATAGGATTGCCTATCAGATTGACCGCATAGCGGCTACAGTCTTGTAGATGGCTTAGGACCTATTGAACTCAGATCTTAGATCCTAGGATCTGGAAGGACCTCATCTTAAAGTTATTCTTCTATTACACTTCTGGCCATAACAGGCCGTCTTCCTATAACTGGTCGTATTCCTTTCGGAATTCGTCCAGGTTAGAAGTCTTGAAGTAAATGGATTAATCAAGTCAGAATTTAAGACTTCCATGCATTCTACCGGCAAGCGTGGACCCGCTTAAGGTTACCCCTAGGGTTTTCACCTTTTTCTGCCATCACACCTCCGATTCCGGAGGTATCACTATCAATCATATTTCCGTACTTCGCAAATCGATGACTTCGCGACCTGTATTATCCAGGATTTTAAAGGCGCCTGTTATTGGTTCAAGAAGAGGCTATATTCTGTAGATAGGTCATTAACTTATAAGTGTTAAACACTGTCCTATTCTACCAATTTTCAAGTGTGTTTGGAGTGGGAAAGTTCGGCTTGCCGTGGTTTCTTTGCCCACCCATCCTTGACAAATGGTTCCGGTCACCGGTCGGTATTTACCGGTCCGGTCACCGGTCCTTCTGCTGAGACGTCTTTTCTTACGTCCGTTTCAGTTTTATTTTTAAGATAATTGTATTAATCTCGGGATTATTTAATGACACAGATTTCCATCTTTTTGTCATTATTTACCACTATTCAGTGGTGTCTAGACTAGAAGATTATCTTGGCAAGAATATAGTTTATTCTACCACAACCTTCCTTACATCTTATACAGATGTGAGCAGATAAGGTTATGGACGATCACATAGAACAACGTATCTTGATTTTCTCAATTATGTGGTATCCTAACGAATATCACCTGCACATATACATCTTGAAAAGCAAAAATTCTTTTTAGCTGTTTTTCATTTACAACACATTTTCACGATTCCTTTGTGATGGTTTCAACTATCACACATCGGTCGTGGTTTACTTACAGACACGGAGGTGATCATATTATCACTCCTTGTAACTGGAAATCAGGAACTTATTCGTTCTTTGCAAGAACAACAAATTTTCTCTATCGTCTTTCTCATACCAGTTCGTCTCAACGCCCTGTTGGACCTTTTGTCCTGCAGTTCTTTCTTTCGAATTATTTTTCCGTTGGGTTCAATAATGTAATCGCGCATGCGCGCCAGTGAAGTTGCAGACGAGTTGCATGGTGTACATAGTATATCAAAGAATGTTGTTTATCATCAAACGCTAGTTATTAGCGTTATGCGATCGTATATCGCAGTGTATACCGGTATGCTGAACAACGTCAACAATGCAGTTCACAGAAATCGATCCAGCAGGGTGTGCGATTGTTATACATTCGTCCATTGACATAAACTGGAATATCTTGCCTTCTTGGTGAGTTTTTGCAATAACTGAGTTTTTGCCATAATTTCATGAAATATACGTAATGAACCATGGGATTATGGTTCTACGACCTTTTAAGTCTCCTGTACAATTATTTTCAGGAAACTTCTTCACAGGTCAAATATCATATCTCACTGAGACATATTTTTACTGATCCAAACATGTGCCACTTCATGTCTGGCCATTAATAACTTTTAGTTATCTCTACAGAAGAACGTTTTTCTGTTAGAGTTTCAATCCTTGTTACTTGTGCAAGGATAATTCCATCAGAACTGTATAAAGGTTCTATGGAAATTCATTTTTTTTACTGGGTAATTGAGAGCATAGTTATTACCTTAATCACTCGGCTAGATACATAGAGGTTTTTCTCATCTTTTTCTTGATGATAAGAAATTTGTTCTTTTCTTCATCAAAGGATAGAGATTATGCTCTCGTATACCTTGTTTTGTGTAAGTCATCGCAACTCTGTGCTGTCTTACCTATTTTGGAACTGATCCAAACTATGGAACGTCAACACTATGTTTTTCGTTCCTTTACCTTCTTAAGCGGTTTTGACTTGTGTAACATGTTGGGATGCTTAATGAGCTCCCTATGAACCTTTTTCATCAGGCTTATTAACAGTTCCAATATAATTTTAAGACGGTTTTCCTTCTTATTATGGCTTTTACCATACGGAGAAGTGAAATTCATGCTTTTTCTGTTGAATACGACCAATTCCAGTTGGATCTATTGTCGTTTTCACTTTGTTGTGTCAGCCAGGATTCCTTGCTTAATATCAAGTCCTCTATATGGCTTCTACCTTCAAGTTTCCAAGTTTTCTTAAACTGGTAGTCATGAAGATGAGGATAAACTTCTTTGGGCAATCAGGGCTTTGAAGTTCTATCTCAGCAGTGTTAGTCAGAAGTCCATTCGAGGTTCTCAAAGACACTCTTCATTTCCCCCAAAAAAGGGGGGGGGGAGATGTGTCTGCGGCTTCTATTTCTCGGGGTTAGACCTCGACTAAGGAAAGTTAATCTTATCCTATCTAAGGATTCATTCCTTTTTAGGATCTGACCGCATGAATTAAGAGCTCTGTCTGTTTTGTGGGCATATATTAATCACACCCCACTTTTTGACGTGCTCTAAGCTGTTTACTGGAGGAATCCGACCACCTTGTCATCTTTTTATCTTCGTTTTCTGAAGTGCCAACAATACAATTTGTATACGTTTGGGCTTGTTGTGGTTTCACTAACGGTAGTGTCTTCTTTACGACATAGACATATTACTCTGTCCGAGAAGTCATAATTAATACCGTTTTAACGAAGATTACTTGATATCATTAGCTGATAACCCTGTTTATGGGTTCTACTGTGTTGGGAAAATATATACGAACCTTCCCACCGCAGCTGCAAAATCAGCATACGATAACAGGTCAGTATTTATGACATTAAAACAAATTTTTTAAATAAAATTCATTTTAATTATTAAATACTTACCTGTTATCGGTAAGTCCCACCTCCCACCCCGCTATTCGATTAATATTTTTGTATATATATTGAAAGAATATTGAGGGTTGGTTACCGATTTTTGGCTAGGTTGCATTGCACTATGTTTAACCTGGCCTGTATTACGGTATTGAGGTGGCGGATTCCCAGTTAAAATTCCGGATGAGTTATTTCCCCTTGGAAAGTATAAGCATACGATAACAGGTAAGTATTTAATAATTAAAATGAATTTTATTTAAAAAATTTGTATCACAAAGTTACAGCTCTTGATAAACGCTAATCCAGGGGACAAAAATTCCACTCGTCCGCTCGTATTGACGAGTGAAATCTTGAAAGGACGAGTGAATTTCCCTAAAGCTCTCGTCCTACAGGACGAGTGAAAAAAAACTGATGTTAAAATATGTATTTTCTGACCAGTAAGACTCTTTTTCATTAAATAAAATCATTTCTTAAAGCATATCTATTCCGAAAGTAGAACGCGAATGAACCGGAAATCGTAATTGTAAATTTCATACAGCAGGTGCGCGTTGTTATGCGAGACTGTGTCCCGGAGTAAATATTGGCTTTTTGGTGTAAACTTTGCGCGTCCATGTTGACAGGGAACCATCTGACTTCATTCACTGTAAGTATTGATTTTTTTAAAGAATTATTTTACTGGGAAGTACCGTTTTCAACCAGTCTGAATTTCATCTGAAAAATGTCTGACATACGAGCATTCTTTAAAGGGGGCAAGAGCGATGTTCAACCATCCGAAATGGAAAGCACGCAAGCATTAGAAAAAGGAAAAAACAAATTTGTCTTCATTTATTTATTTTGTGTTCCTCATAAATAAAGTAAGTTAACATTTCTTCTGTGATCAGCTGGCATGAATAACTAAGTAAGCAGCATTTTAGCAGTGATATAGGAAACATTGTTAGTCATATCAGTCCTTTGCAATCTTTCTTTCACACATATTTGAAGGACAAGTGCATGTGTTTGCAGGACGAGTGAAAAATTTTAATGCACTTGTCCTGCAGGACGAGTGCAATTTATAACTAGAAATGGCGCGGCAGAGGCCGACGCGTATCCCCACGCCGCATGTTTGACCCAAGGGCGCCCCAGGGTTGATCATGGGGCCATGCATAGTTGAGATTGACTGTATTGTCATAAGAGAAGTTCAGTATCAATTAGAAGTGAATGGGTGTAAAAATAAAGAAGTTATAGTAAAAGGCAATTTTGGGAGGGTGTGGCCTATGTGGGCGGGGTGCCCCAGGGTTGGTAATGGGGCCATGCATAGTTGAGATTGACCGTATTGTCATAAGAGAGGTTCAGTATCAATTTGAAGTGAATCAGTGTATTAATGAAGAAATTATAGTAAAAGGCAATTTTGGGCGGGTGTGGTCTATGTGGGAGTGGCGCCCCAGGGTTGGCAACGGGGCCATGCATAGTTGAGTTTGACCGTTTTGTCATAAGAGAGGTTCAGTATCAATTTGAAGTGAATCAGTGTAGAAATGAAGAAGTTAATGTAAAATAACCTAAATTTTTTTTATAGTAAATGGATTTTTTTGGTGGGTGTGGCCTATGTGGGCGGTCGCCCCAGGGTTGGGATTGGGGCCATGCATAGTTGAGATTGACCCTAATGTCATAACAAAAGTTCAGTATCAATTTGAAGTGAATCCGTGTAGAAATGAAAAAATTATAGTAAATGGAAATTTTTGGTGGGTGTGGCCTATGTGGGCGGGGCGCCCCAGGGTTGGGAATGGGGCCATGCATGGTTGAGATTGACCGTATTGTCATAGGTGAGGTCCAGTATCAATTTGAAGTGAATCGGTGTAGAAATAAAGAAGTAAATGTAAAATAACCTAAAAAAATGAGTGATAATTTCTGACGCGGCCCCACCCCAACCCCTATAACTTTTGACCCAGGGGTCAGATCAAAATTCCAAATAGTGCACCGTCGCACATATGCTCATAGCTACCATGTGTGTAAATTTCAAGGTTCTAGTGCTTTTAGTGTAGGAGGAGATAGTGGCCAGGACGGACGGACGGACAGACGGACGGACGGACGGCGGAGATCACCACAATATCCCCACCTTTTTTTCAAAAAGCGTGGGGATAAATATTTTTGTCCCCTGTAATCACTTTCTTTCCGATATGGTGTTGAAGTGAGGGACATTTAAAAATTAAACAAAAGTTATGAAGGGTATAAAACGGCGAAAAATACCTGCTTTGGCACGGAGGTTGCCATCTTGATTGTCCCGTTATTATCTCCTCTGAGAGTACTGGTATTTGATATTGCTGTTTAAAATTACTTAATAATATGTCTTAATAAATTAGCTTCACTTTTAACTGCAAGTTTGACCATATGTTTTCATATAACGGGTTGTTTAATTAAGTTGTTATTTTATTAGCTGATCCATTTTTTTTTTTTTAATTATGAGCTGTTGTCATCACCTTGGCGTTGGCGTCGGCGTCCGGTTAAGTTTTGCGTTTAGGTCCACTTTTCTCAGAAAGTATCAATGCTATTGCATTCAAACTTGGTACACTTACTGACTATCATGAGGGGACTGGGCAGGCTAAGTTAGATAACTCTGGCGTGCATTTTGACAGATATATGTGCCCTTTTTATACTTAGAAAATTGAAAATTTTGGTTAAGTTTTGTGTTTAGGTCCATTTTATTCCTTAAGTATCAAAGCTATTGCTTTCATACTTGCAACACTTACTAACTATCATAAGGGGACTGTGCAGGCAAAGTTTTGTAACTCTGACTGGCATTTTGACAGAATTATGTGCCCTTTTTATACTTAGAAAATTGAAAATTTGGTTAAGTTTTGTGTTTAGGTCCACTTTATTCCTACAGTATCAAAGCTATTGCTTTCATACATGCAACACTTATTAACTATCATAAGGGGACTGTGCAGGCAAAGTTATGTAACTCTGACTGGCATTTAGACGGAATTATGGGCCCTTTATACTTAGAAAATAGAAAATTTGGTTAATTTTTGTGTTTTGATCCACTTTACCCCTAAAGTATCATAGATATTGCTTTCATACTTGGAACACTCGCAAACTATCATAAGGGTACAGTAAAAGGACAAGTTGCATAACTCTGTTTGTCATTTTTACGGAATTATGGCCCGTTTTTGACTTAGTAACTTTGAATATATGGTTAAATTTTGTGTTTCGATCCACTTTACTTGTAAAGTATCAAGGCTATTGCTTTCAAACTTCAAATACTTTTATGCTATCATGAGGTTACTGTACCTGGCAAGTTGAATTTTACCTTGACCTTTGAATGACCTTGACTCTCAAGGTCAAATTATTAAATTTTGCTAAAATTGCCATAACTTCTTTATTTATGATTAGATTTGCTTGATACTTTGACAAAACTACTCTTACCTGACATACCACAATAGACTCCACCCAAACCATCCCCCGTGCCCTCCCCCCCCCCCCCCCTATTTTTTTTTTTTTTTTTTTTAAGATCATCTCACAAATGACCACCACACCCTCACACTATACCCCCACCCCCACCCCCCCCCCCCCCCAATTTTTTTTTTTTGAAACTGTTAAAAACACAAATATTTATTTTTATTATTTTATTTTTGAAATACCGTCCAACCATCGCACCCAAGAATCCCCTCCCCCACCCCTGAATTTTTATTATATTTTATTTTTCCGCATTTTTGGAAGATAATGTAATAAATGTCCACACCCCCAGGGCTACAGATAAGGATCGTTTTATCGTTATTACGATTTGTATTTGGCAGAAAACGAATTGAAATAAAAAACCGATCGTACAGAAAACGATTACGAAGGAGGAAAAACGAATTTCAATCAATTCATGATCGTTTTTATTATACTGTTTCCTTTCGTACCGCGTTATTATTGCCGACATAAATGCAAGTTTATAAACATCGATCTACCCTTTGTTCCGACTACTGAAGCGGCCAACTCCTGCCTTAAACCGGTTTCGAAGTAATTTTAGTGCGGCCGTAATAGTTGACACCGTTTCGGCCGGTGTCTATATAAACAAGTTGCTTCCGGTAAATACAGCGTGAAAAATGTCGGCTGCTAAGCGCGGCCGGGTTAGTAAAAGTTCAGCAACGACGTGCGCGCCGAGTATATTGAAGTGTGTTTCGCGGTCCGAACCATCGGGAAGAGATATTGTCAAAAGTGTTATTCATGATTTGATAGTGGAGGTGGTGAAAACCTCAGAAGCAGACGTCGCAAAACACCGCGGCGATTCTGTCTCATCAAAACAAATAGCGTCCATAGGCGCTCGATGTCAATGTTTATAATTATATTTAGATTCTATTATTTTGTTATTTATTTTTTTATTATTTTGTGTTTAGTTACCCGTTGTTTATTATAATGCATACACATATTATTATGAGAAAGGGTAGACTATTCCAGGATTTCAAAACCAGAGCTAAAAGAGTGTGCCATCAGACTGAACGGCAGGAGTGTTAAAATAAAATGACTCATCTTCCATTTTTCAATAAACAATTAACAGTAACAATCAATCATTTAAAACATTTAAAATTGTGAATTAATGACTGGAACAAGAACTGGCTGAGAATTATCAATACCTAGGCTACCTGTAAATCAAAGAGCTCATCTTGCCCTGAAATATAGGTAAGTTTTCATTAAATTGTAAAAAACTAATTGACAAAAAATTTTGAGGGAAAAAACTAATTGCTTCAAAAAGCTTGTAGTGAAAACTAATTGACATGAAATCTTATCTGTAGCCCTGCACCCCCACACTATACACCCCTCTTCACTCCACCCCTCCCTCCTTTTTGATTGAAATTGAGAGTCCCTTCACCTTTAAAAAGAAAATAGATGAGCGGTCTGCACCCGCAAGGCGGTGCTCATGTTGAATTTAAAATTGTTAAACATAGTGAATGTCATAATTATATTAAAAATAAACTACTGTATATAGAAGGTATTTTTATTTTATGCTTTCCGGTGGTTTATAGGGCACTATCAGTGAATTAAAACTGATAATTTCACTTTCAAGCAATGAAAATTATCAGTGAAAATTATCGATAATTTTCACTGTTGACTTTGAAATGACGTCATTTTTTTGACTAAATGACGTCATTATCCCGGCGAAATTATTTAGTTAAACTTTTAACAATGTATATAAACTGTGAAAAAGCATAAAATAAAAAGAAAATTTGTTGAATTTGGTGGAATATCGATTTTAATTCACTTGTGATCATAGAAAATATATATTTTCACTCGTGGCTGCGCCACTTGTGAAAATATAATTTTCTATGATCACTCGTGAATTAAAATCGATAATCCACAGAATCCAACAAATATCCTCTATTTAATTGGTTGGTTAAAGTGATATTATGGGCATTTTTTGCTTAAACAAAATTCACTGTTGAATTGAGCTGAAAAGAATTAACAGGTCAAAAGAGTTAGTTAAAATATGACTACTTACCAATTATCTGCAACTCCTCCCACTTCCAGTTGTTTATAAAAATATATATTCGATATTTTACATGACTGGTGAGTCCTGTATTAAAGCCGAAATGATCCGTAAAACAAAAAAAAGTGTTTGTGTCGTATGAACGAATCTGCATTAAAACTCAATTTAGATTCACATTGTAAATCAAATTATTTCTGTTTTCAGTTGACAAAACGAAAGTATGGTTGTTAATTCAAATGCATTTTTTTTCTCTTTCTGGGATATTGTTTTAGTATATTGATGCTGCATTAACAAATATAAGTGTATATGAAGTGAAAACACCAAAAATAAACAACGGTTGCGATAGACACCTATAAACTGTCAGGGCCCTTGTTTGGCCGTTTTTTACCGCCAAATATCGGCGGCTTCCCCCATGAAAAAAGTATACTTTTTTCCCCTTTTTCAGCTAAAAATTAACCCTACAATTTTTTTATTTTTTTTATTTTTATTTTTGTATTATTTTATACCTATGTTGCCAGCTGGTATGGTGCTACTAACCTTTGATTAAATGTATATTTATGTAAATCATATTAAAATATAGCAATTTTAGGTGTTGAATGGTTGGTGAAAAGATCTTCTAAAATTCCCCTTTTCGCCGAAAACGACGCGAAATTCCCCCACATGAGGGCTGTGGGTGGATTCCCCTAGCGGCAAGAGGGGGCCCTGACTGTTAGATGCCCATAATATCACTTTAAAGAAGAATAAGGGTCCGTTTAAATCTGGTGAGGCCTAAAAAAAATTATGTTGTGGCTCTGGTAACATTGCCAAAATTTCTAGGTAGGGTAGTTTGATTTTTTTTTATGTCCCCCACTATAGTAGTGGGGGACATATTGTTTTTGCCCTGTCTGTTGGTCTGTCTGCCTGTCTGTCTGTCTGTCTGTCTGTCTGTTTGCGCCAACTTTAACATTTTGCAATAACTTTTGCTATATTGAAGATAGCAACTTCATATTTGGCATGCATGTGTATCTCATGGAGCTGCAAATTTCGAGTGGGTGAAAGGTCAAGGTCATCCTTCAAGGTCAGAGGTCAAATATAGGTTGCAATAATCGCTCATTTTATGAATACTTTTGCAATATTGAAGATAGCAACTTGATATTTGGCATGCATGTGTATCTCATGGAGCTGCACATTGTGAGTGGTGAAAGGTCAAGGTCATCCTTCAAGGTCAGAGGTCAAATATATGTGGCCCAAATCGCTTACTTTATGAATACTTTTGCAATATTGAAGATAGCAACTTGATATTTGGCATGCATGTGTATCTCATGGAGCTGCACATTTTGAGTGGTGAAAGGTCAAGGTCATCCTTCAAGGTCAGAGGTCAAATATATGTGGCCCAAATCGCTTATTTTATGAATACTTTTGCAATATTGAAGATAGCAACTTGATATTTGGCATGCATGTGTATCTCATGGAGCTGCACATTTTGAGTGGTGAAAGGTCAAGGTCATCCTTCACAAGGTCAAGGTCATCCTTCAAAGTCAAACGTCATATAGGGGGACATTGTGTTTCACAAACGCATCTTGTTTATTTATTTTTTTTTTCTCCAGACAAGATGCCTGTTTTTAAGTCATTTTATGCTGATGGTTTTCACATAAAACCTCTATGTACACCATAGAAAAGTGTTCCCATTATTGTGTACCAGAGTTTTTTTCCCACTTTTTGGGAAGATAGCCCATGGCTTTGGAATTGGGAATTTTATCGGCATTTTCATGAAATTGGCAAAATAAATTCATTAGCCTTTTTATTCCAAACGAAAAGTCCACTGATTAGGGAAATACTAAATTTGATATAACTCTTTATAATCATTCAAATTAAAAGAACAAAATCATATAATACTTTGTTATATGTAATTGAATTAAAATTGAGATAAAATATGCATTAGACACTTCTTTCAAAAAAAAAAAAAAAAAAAAAAAATTTATTTTGTTTATTTTTTTTTTTTTTTTGGAAATTGGGAATTTTTTGCCACATTTTGTGAAAAAAAGTATACTTTTTGGGATTGGGAGCATAGCTGAATTTTGGCCTTAAAAATGGGCCAAAAAAAACCCCTGGTGTAGTGATCTTCTTTGTATATTTATCATTTTAACAACTTTTTTTTCCAGCCAGGTGAGATTCAATCTATGATAAAAACCAACAAAACAGCCACCATCATTCCGGTTTAAGCCAAAAACTAAGTTTAATACGGGTGTATGAACGTAATGAATGCAACTTGCTTAAAGATTATATCAATGTTATTAAATCACATAATTGAAAGTTAAAAAAATCACTGTTTTACCCCACCCACTCACAATCGCATGAAACTTACCCAGTGCTGGGGGGGGGGGGGGGTATGGGCTGCACCCTCCATACGTTATTTCTATAACATTTGTAGAGTGAAATGTGGTTATTTGGTGCGATATGACTCTTCAAGAAAAAAAACAGCAATGACGTCATTGATAACGACATTTAAAAAAAATGTTTTACCCTTTCCCGCATAGATATGCATAATCCCGTCTCGATCGATTCCGTATCAACCATACTTTCTATCTATTACTGCATATACTTACTACTTTTCCCGTCGCTACTCATTACCCGATAATCCCGTATATTCCAGTTGTTTAGCAGATTCTGGTTAATACGAAAAAAGTGCTCAAGAATTTGAAGAAACACAAACATTTGCTATTTTGCTTAAGTATCAAATAAATTTTATTTAAAGATGTGACGAAATAACGTCCAATCGGGGCGGGTTTTTTTTCCACTGGACAGGCGTAAATTTACGCCTGACATGATGTTCATTTTTTATACAACACAAAATACATCCACACTTTCCATGCGACGTTCTACATGTCTGCATAATCTTCGCGCGCTTTTTATTGAGACAAAGGATAAAGCACTGTTTATTTGACGCTAGAATTTGTTAATGTTGTTAGCATTAAAATTCGGAAGCGTGTTTCGGATTACAAATTAAATAATGCTCATTTGAGAATCAAAGGAAACATTTACAGTTGTGTGTAATTAATTCAACGATAATTTGTTAAAGAGCATTACGTTTCGAATAAATGTTTTGACCATATTATGCATGAAATGCATCATATCCACGAGGATTTCACCCGGTTGCCATCATCTGTCTTCTAAGTAAGTGGCCGAGATTTCATCGTGGAGGTGTACACCGTAGGAACCGATGAGTGGGTTAGATAACAAAGCCAACAAACTGCCATAAAATCACACACTTATGAAAATTACGTCACATGTCGTCTGCATGATTTTACTGCAGGTATAGGTATGACTGCTTACGAGTGTTGTCGCTCATTCAAAGCGTGCGCTCTGATTGGCCAATTACAACGACGATCCGCCTTAAGGAAGGCTTTAGGTCGGTAAAGAGATACATGATGTAATTGACAGAGGATCATAAATCGGCTCTCAAAATTTTTCGGCTTAGTCGATATCGCTTTGAAATTTATCCTACCGGAAAACGGTAACAAAAAGTTTAGGGTCGGCACGGTCAATAAAAACTTTAGGGTCGGCGCATTTTCCTAGGTAGGGTCGGTTGACCGGAACCACAACATTAATTTTTTTAGGCCTGAGGTCTGGTAAATTTTAAAAGTTTTCGGACCTCATGTCCCTTAAGATTTTTTTGTCTTTCGCTGGGTTGAATAAAACATTGTTCAAATGCATTTTATAAAAAAAAAATATATATATATATAACCAAAAAAAGTGTACATGTATTTGTAACTAAATTTTGAAAATTTAATTAAATGTTTAACTTGTGATTTTAAGAATCTACAATCTTTTGGATTATTGCAAGTTGAAAATCCTGGCAGTGTTTTTTCCCCACCATTTTGGGAATGGGGCCAGGTCCCTTTGAATTGGGAAAATTTGCGGTGTTTTGACTTAAGTTTGGTGTTTTGCTAAAAAATGCTTCAAAATTGAGAAAACAAGTGTATTATATTTACAGAGGTTAACTTATATGGATGGGAGATGAACAAAATATTAAGATCTAAAAGGATTTTTTTTTTTTACCTTCCAAAGGAAAATATTTAGATTTAGCTCCCATTTGAGAAATATATACTTTTTATAAAAAAATGCCCGTTTTGAAAAAACGGGACATTATAGTACCACCCTTGGCGGGCGGGCGGATGCAGCGGCTGCAGCAGTGTCCGCTCTCTAATTCAAATAGATTTCATCTGATCTTCACCAAACTTTGTCAGAAGATGTATCTAGACAATATCTAGGTCAAGTTCAAATATGGGTCATGCCGGGTAAAACTAGGTCACTTAGTGCATTTCAAAGATTTAGGATGGTGTCCGCTCTGTAATTGAAGTAGTTTTCATCCGATCTTCACCAAATTTGGTCAGAAGTTGTATCTAGACAATATCTAGGTCAAGTTCGAATTTGGGTCATGCTGGGTCAAAAACTAGGTCACTTGGTGCATTTCAAGCATTTAGCATGGTGTCCAAAATATGACAAACGGGCGTATCTTGTGACAGTTTGGCACTCTTGTTTCCATTGGGAACTGGGCCAATTACTGGACCCAATTTTGAATAAAAAAACGCTTGCATGTGAAATGATATTAAGAACAATTTATCTTGATTGTAAGAATAAATTAAAGCAGGACTTCAAAATATAAATATTAAAAAAGATCAGTCAAACATGCACTTAAAAACAATTTTAATGCTGTTTATAATTATTTTAATAATGATTCATTTTCCCCCAAAAGCATAGTTTATTGCACTAATTTTCCCAATCCAAGAGGCACAGGCTGTAACACAAGAAAAGCAACAAAAAAATCACTGAGTTTTTTGTTGTGTGTGAATTATGCTGGGTTCAATTGGGGAAAAAACACTTTCCAATCTAAAGGGTCCCAGCCCAATATACTGGTATGTGAACATTTGGTTGCTTTGTGAAAATGCTACAACTTATTTTGCCCCATGTCTTAATAATAGTAATTTTACAGCAAATAGTCACTTGCCAAAAGAATGACTTTTCAGCGATTGGCTTCATTTAGCGTTTCGATTTCAACTACGGTAAGAATTCCATGAATTTCAGTTTGATGTGAATGTGAGCAGTGCTAAGTTGGATGCCAGCAGTACAGTACGGACCTCCAGCACCACACCCTCCTCTTCTGTTCCTAGTACCACTGTGACCAGCAGCAACACCACAAAAATCTCTACATTGCATAGTGCTTCAACAACCACATGTAAGCAACAGAAAAGAAATGTTGTATATTTTGCAGCTTTCAGTAACTGTTTGTATCATGAATTGTTTTGTTTTGTGTGCATGAAATGCTTCATGTTTAACAATTTGATATAAAAAAATATTTTTTATTTTATTCACTTCATGCAAATTGCAGTTGTGACAAATGGTAAAATCAGTTTTTCAATGTCAAAATAGAAGTTAAAGTAATTGTAGTATTTTGTTTTCCATGTATGTATATTTTCTCTTAAATATGAAAATAAATACTTTGAAATGTTAGATTATTTTCAGATGTAATTGATAATATCTATGCTGGATTACATCCAAAATGTATTATCACATAACCTATGTTTTCCCAAAGATTCTTATTTGTATTTATTGCAGCAACGAAAGCGCCCCTGAACTTGCCCCCTGGAGTGCCCATCATGGCCGCTGCTCAGCAGTACATCCTCAGTCAGGCCGGACAGATGCCATACTTTGTAAGTGACAATGTACACATGCCATACTTTGTAAGTGACAACGTACAGATGCCATACTTTGTAAGTGACAACGTACAGATGCCATACTTTGTAAGTGACAACGTACAGATGCCATACTATGTGACAGCATGCAGTCAGGGCTTACTCTGCCATTGACCAATTAGCCAATGGTTACAAATAACCTCATTTGGCAAAAACCAGTTATTATGTGGCTAGTAGTTTCTCTAAGTTAACTTAAAAGAAATATAAAATTGTTAGAATTTTACATATTTTTTTTTTTTTATTTGTATCCGACATAAGGAGAACTTTGTCATAATGCAGTAAATTTGGCTTGAGGGGTGTTGCTGCAGTTTTGTTGATTTTTTTCCACCAAATAGATTTTGTTCAAAATTTATATTCAAGTACTATATACAAATACTATATGAAAAATGCAATAAAAATATAGGGTTTCCGGCCTTGTTTTGATTTTTAGCTCATCTATTTTTTGACAAAAAATTATGAGCTATTGTCATCACCTTGGCGTCGGCGTCCGGTTAAGTTTTGCGTTTAGGTCCACTTTTCTCAGAAAGTATCAATGCTATTGCATTCAAACTTGGTACACTTACTAACTATCATGAGGGGACTGGACAGGCAAAGTTAGATAACTCTGGCATGCATTTTAACAGAATTATGTGCCCTTTTTATACTTTAAAATTGAAAATTTTGGTTAAGTTTTGCGTTTAGGTCCACTTTTCTCAGAAAGTATCAATGCTATTGCATTCAAACTTGGTACACTTACTGACTATCATGAGGGGACTGGGCAGGCAAAGTTAGATAACTCTGGCGTGCATTTTGACAGAATAATGTGCCCTTTTTATACTTAGAAAATTGAAAATTTTGGTTAAGTTTTGTGTTTAGGTCCATTTTATTCCTTAAGTATCAAAGCTATTGCTTTCATACTTGCAACACTTACTAACTATCATAAGGGGACTGTGCAGGCAAAGTAATGTAACTCTGACTGGCATTTTGACAGAATTATGTGCCCTTTTTATACTTAGAAAATTGAAAATTTGGTCAAGTTTTGTATTTAGGTCCACTTTATTCCTACAGTATCAAAGCTATTGCTTTCATACTTGCAACACTTATTAACTATCATAAGGGGACTGTGCAGGCAAAGTAATGTAACTCTGACTGGCATTTGGACGGAATTATGGGCCCTTTATTCTTAGAAAATTGAAAATTTTGTTAAGTTTTGTGTTTTGGTCCACTTCACCCCTAAAGTATCATAGATATTGCTTACATACTTGGAACACTCGCAAACTATCATAAGGGTACAGTAAAAGGACAAGTTGCATAACTCTGGTTATCATTTTTACGGAATTATGGCCCTTTTTGACTTAGTAACTTTGAATATATGGTTAAATTTTGTGTTTCGATCCACTTTACTTCTTAAGTATCAAGGCTATTGCTTTCAAACTTCAAATACTTTCATGCTATCATGAGGTTACTGTACCTGGCAAGTTGAATTTTACCTTGACCTTTGAATGACCTTGACTCTCATTTTAAATTTTGCTAAAATTACCATAACTTCTTTATTTATGATTAGATTTGATTGATACTTTGACAAAACTACTCTTACCTGACAGACCACAATAGACTCCACCCAAACCATCCCCCGTGCCTCCTCCCCCCCCCCCCCCCCCCCCCCCCCCCCAGAATCCCCCCCCTCCCATATTTTTGTTTTTTTGTTTTTTTTTAGCTCACCTGAGCGATAGCTCGGGGTGAGCTATTGTGATCACTCACCGTCCGGCGTCCGTCCGTACGTCTGTCTGTCTGTCTGTCTGTAAACAATTTGTAAACATCTTCTTCTACTAAACCAGTGAGCCAATTTCAACTAAATTTCATGTGGAGCATCCCTAGGTCATGGGACAAAAGAATTGTTAAAAAAAATTTGATCACATAACCAATATGGCCACCATGACCATATATGGTAAAAACCTTAAAAAATCTTCTTGTCAGAAACGGCTCATCAGATTTTCAAAAAATTTCACAGGGATGACCTTTGAAGGCTCCCCTGAAAAAGTTGTTCAAAGAAACATGGCCGCAGGAGCTCGTTGAACTTTGCATGTTTATTCGTTTTTGCCTATTTTGTGAAAACTTTCAAAAATCTTCCACATTTTTTGTCCGATCCTTTCCAAATTTGCACAGTGTCTTTATATCAATGAGGACGCGAACCCTACAAAAAATTAGCATTATTGGTCCATGAAGTACAGAATTACCTCCCCTTGAATTGAGAAAATGGTGTTTATGCAATAAAGTCCAAATTTTTCATCCAATTCTTTCCAAACTTGTAAGGATTTAGCATGGTTCAAACAAGGGAAACAACTACGGTTTATGCATGTTCTTTTTATTACAGATTTGCCTTCCTTTAATTCATTCAAAATCTCATTTTACAGCAGAGATTCCAAATCTGACCTGTAATGAGCCCCATATTTACTGCCAGTGCTAGGTTACCTTTTCCCATTTGATCATTCTTAAGTATTGGTCTTGTAATGCTGCTACTGCTTCTGCTACTGCTACTGCTACTACTACTACTACTACTACTACTACTACTACTACTACTACTACTACTACTACTACTACTACTACTACTTCTACTACTACTACTACTACTACTACTACTACTTCTACTACTACTACCACTACTACTACTACTACTACTACTACTACTACTACTACTACTACTACTACTACTACTACTACTACTACTACTACTACTTCTACTACTAGTACTACTACTACTAGTACTACTACTACCACCACCACCACCACCACCACCACGTCTACTATTACTACTTCTACTACTACTGCCACTACTACTACTACTTTTACCACTACTACTACTACTACTACTACTACTACCACTACTACTACTACTACTACTACTACTACTACTTCTACTACTACTACTGCTACTACTACTACTACTACTACTACTACTACTACTACTACTACTACTACTACTACTACTACTACTACTACTACTGCTACAACTACTATTACTACTACTACTACTACTATTACTACTACTACTACACCACCACCACCACCATTCACAGTGACAAAAAACGTATTCACACAATGGCTGCTACTACAACTTATAGCCCATATAGGGGGGCATGCATGTTTTACAAACAGCCCTTGTTTCTATGGGATTTTAACCACAACTGTTCATGTTTATCTCCGACACATATTTTTAGGTCACCTGTCATGAAGTGACACGGTGAGCTTATGTGATCGTGTGATGTCCGGCGTCCGTTGTGCGTGCCTGCGTGTGTCCGTCCGTCCGTCAACAATTTGTTTGTGTAGACAGTAGAGGTCACAGTTTTCATCCAATCTTGATGAAATTTGGTCAAAATGTTTATCTTGATGAAATCCGGTTTGGGATTGTATTTGGGTCATCTGGGGTCAAAAACTAGGTCACTAGGTCAAATAATAGAAAAACCTTGTGTAGACATTAGAGATCACAGTTTTCATCCAACCTTTATGAAATTTGGTCAGAATTCTTGATGAAATCTGGGTGGGATTGTATTTGGGTCATCGGGGGTAAAAATCTAGGTCAAATAAATAGAAAAACCTTGTGTTGACAATAGAGGTCACAGTTTTCATCCAATATTTATGAACTGTGGTCAGAATGTTTATCTTGATGAAATCTGGATTGGGATTGTATTTGGGTCATCTAGAGTCAGGAACTAGGTCACTAGGTCAAATCATAGAAAAACATTGTGTAGACAATAGAGGTCATAGTTTTCATCTGATCTTAATGAGTCAGGTGAGCGATTCAGGGCCATCATGGCCCTCTTGTTTAAGATCATCTCACAAATGACCACCACACCCTCACACTATATCCCCCCCCCCCCCCCCCCCAAATATTTTTTTTTTGAAACGGTTAAAAAACACAAATATTTATTTTTATTATTTTATGTTTGCATTTTTTCGCATTGTTGGAAGATAATGTAATAAATGTCCACCCCCCCACACACAATACATCCCTCTTCACTCCACCCCTCCCTCCTTTGTGATTGAAAATAAGAGTCCCTTCACCTTTAAAAAGAAAATAGATGAGCGGTCATACAGATTGATATACAAAAGTCATGTAGGCCTACATGGATGATATGTGAAATACAGTATTATGCAGGGGTTTTTTTTAGAGAAAGGGGAAGACGCTGGACGCTGGGTGAAAGGGGAAAAAAAGAGTGCGAAAGAGAGATATTAGGGGAAAAAATAAAAACTGTTCATTTCAATGTCTATAACTCATCAAAAGAGACTTGTCTCTGTCCTTTTTGTTCTTAAACACATTTAACAGGTATTAAAGTCAAAGTCCATAATAAAGTTGCAGGTGTAGATCTAATAATGGGAAATGTTTTCAACTATATTTTTGTACTGGGGCCGGGGGACGATGTCAATTTTGTGATTTCAATTTCATGATGAATGGGTTGACGATCTTGATTTGCTACAGTATTGGAAGGGAAAGGAGCGGCAGCTGCCGATTGTCTACTTTCACTTTCACAATGTTCGATGTTGATTACCTCGGAATCCTGCTCGGTTTTAACGGTTTTCGGTGATTCTTTCTTAAAAAATGCCTCGATGCGTTCAGCATCTTCCGAGTTCGAATGTTTTATTTTGTTTGTGTAAGAACGCTAATTGTGAGACATTTTTTTCTGTTTTCACGTTTATACCTCGGCTTGCATAGCCCGGATGAAAATTCGACTGGTTTCCGGTAATTAATTGACGAAACACCTTCTCGCGCAAGACCGGTATCCAGTAAAATAGTCACATGATTATTACGATTAGTCGCCCAGTTTACATGACGTTATTTAAGAGCTATATTTAGAATAACTGGGATTCCCAGATGTTGTGTGTTCGTCTGGAGAGAGAGAGCGCGAATTCGTTGTACATGGTGCAAATTGGTTAATTGTCGAATGCCCCAAGGAAAAATAAACATTTCTTTGAGAGAAAATATTATATTTTGGTGAAAAATGATATTTTTGGTGGGGAAATTGTATTTTAAGGGGAAAAATTCTGGTAGGGGAAGACGCCGAATATCGGCGTCACTTTCTTAGTAAAAAAAACCCCTGATTATGTGAAAGTCAGAAATACTATTATTCTAATTAATTTTATGTACAGACGTCATGTATGATATGTGAAATGCAGTATTACTTGAAAATCCAAGTATCATTGTTCTAAATAACTTTGAATGGAAAAAAACAGTGAAAACGTATTTTAATAATAGAGCACACTAAGTCTGTACCTCCGCCTCTCTGCTCAGCACTCGTCCTCTTTTGAAGATTTTACACTAAATAATCGAACTATAAAGCGCAAGTTAAGTATGTACGCCCGTCTGTATGAAGTACTTTATTATTTTGAACTCCACCTTCCCAGAAAAGTTCCTTTGGGTCTCAGGTGAGCGCCTTAGGGCCCAAGGCCCTCTTGTTTACTATTTTTAACACCAAAATGTAATTTAAAAAAATTCTGTCAAATAGAATTCTGCAAAACTGCTCAAATATGTTCATCTACGTGTTGTCAACATAAAACACAAATGAAAAAATTGGGGTCACCGCACTTTTAACAGAGATTTTTTGTTTTAACTATCCCTACCGTCTACGTCAAATTTGATAAAAATACATCAATTAGGCAAAACCCAAGTACCGGTACATAGATTGTAAGAAATATGCATAAACATTAGAAAGTGTTTACAATCTTAACAGGGATCACAACAGCTTACCAAAATACATAAATAAAAAACAATATTTAATTGCAAACATAAAACCATACAGTATCAAACTCGACCTTAATCATTAATAACTTACATGTACTTGTTCACAGATTTCGGCTTGTTTTGAAGTTTGTGATTAAAAATGCTTTAAATTGTTAAATTTAAACAACATGACTAAAAAGCTCCAGTATAAAACAAGAATGAAATTAAAGAAATAAAAAAAAAGTTAACCCCAACTGGGATCGAACCACTGACAATTGAATTATGAACCAACTCGGTCATTTCTGATGATACTGATAACAAAAATATTGAGTTGTGATAATGGCATCATCGTTGTTGCTATTAATATATTCTCGGTTAAATAAACTGCCGCAACAACCCTTAAAACTATTGTATCACCAACTACAAATGTAGGTATCCATTAGCTGGTGAACTTGTGTTCATATTGTGATTCCTGTATGTGATGAAGTAATGCAAGACATAATGCTGGTAAGGGGATGATGAATATGTAAGAGTGTCTGTTGTGTATGTCCCCAGAATATCGCAGGCATGCAAGGTCTACAGGGTCTGCAACCAGGGATGTACAACCTGGAAGACTTCCAGTACCTGCAACAGCGCATTCCACCCATGGTAAGTGTAGTCCTCTTGTGAACACATCACTGGGGGATGGGAGTAACGAATTCTATACATTTACTTCATCCTTTACCACTCAGATGCTTACTTTGACGAGTTGGTACTTGCTTAAAAAAATCAAATTATTTATTTTTAGTAGCTTCAAGTTGTACAGCCTTTATTTCCAATCCTAAGATAATGATCATCAGCAAACTGCATGCAACAAGAACAGACTGGGCGTTACTTGCAGTCTGTTATAGTTTTATGCTGGTTGCACAAAGCCATTATTGCTTTGCTTCTGAGTGTGAAAGGGTTAAAAGGATAGTGATTTTATTTTAATGCCCCTAATGGACGGCATATAGTTTTCGCACTGTCCGTTGGTTGGTCTGCCTGTCTGTCCGTCCGTCACACTTTGCGTGTCCTCTCTCTAATTATACCCCCACAAACGAAGTTTAGGGGTTATATTGGAGTGAACTTGTCTGTCTGTCGGTCCGTATTAAGTGTCCGCTCTCTAATTCAAGTAGTTTTCATCCGATCTTCACCACATTTGGTCAGAAGTTGTAACTAGATGATGTGTAGGTCAAGTTCGAACATGGGCCATGCTGGGTCAAAAACTAGGTCACGGGGTCACTAAGTGTGTTTTAAACCTCACCATGTCTGCTCTCTAATTCAAGTAGTTTTTATCCAATCCTCACCAAAATTGGTCAGAAGTTGTATCTTGATAATGTCTAGGGCAAGTTTGAATATGGGTCATGCCGGGTCAAAAACAAGGTCAGGGGGTCACTTAGTGCGTTTTAAACATCACAATGTTGTCCACTCTCTAATTTAAGTAGTTTTCATCCAATCTTCACCAAACTTGGTCACAAGTTTTATCTTAATGATCTCTAGGCCAAGTTTGAACATGGGCCATTTCCGGGCCTAAAACTAGGTCACGGGGTCACTTAGTGCGTTTTTTAACATTCAGCATGGTGCCCGCTCTCTAATTCAAGTAGTTTACATCCGATCTTTACCAAACTTGGTCAGAAGTTTTATGGAGATGATCTTAAGGCCAAGTTAGAACATGGGCCTTTCTGGGTCAAAAACTAAGTCAAGTTAGTGCGTTTTAAAGATTAAGCATGGTGTCCGTTGTTTTTTGTGAAGACGACATGCAAAATATTATGTGTCAATGCGCATGTGGGGGTATTCGTCATGTCTGTGACAAAGCTCTAGTTGAAGTAGTTCTCATATGATCTTTACCAAACTTGGTCAGAAGTTGTATCTAGATAATTTCTAGGCCAAGTTCGAACATGGGTCATGCTGGGCCAAAAACTAGGTCATGGGGTCACTTAGTGTGTTTCAAACATTTAGCATTGTGTCCGCTCTCTAATTCAAATAGTTTTCATCCGATCTTCACCAAACTTGGTCACAAGTTTAATCTAAATGATCTTTAGGCCAAGTTAACAAATTGGGCCATGCCGGGCCAAAAACTAGGTCACAGGGTCACTTAGTGCGTTTTAAACATTCAGTTCAAACATACCTACAAACTGCAGCAGATGACATATGTAACAAACAACAAAATTTAAATCTTGAACACCTGTTATGCAGCAAACTAATAGTTTAATAAAATAAAGGTGATGTATATCTCAAAAACATTTTCACATTTATGCTTTTTATAGTGACAAAGTTACAGTTGGGGGCATCGGTGTCAAGTGGACACATTTCTTGTTAGACCTAAATTGGTTATATAGATAAAGGATTGATTGGAGCTATGAGGAAAATAACAAATCCAGAGACACATGTATCTAAAGGCATGTCTATTGCTGAATTTTTACCGGATTCTGAGCTCCCAGAATGTGTCCAATTGTTTTCAAAGTTTTAAATTAACATTTAATACTTGTATATATGAAGATTTCTAGCTTATCGATGTTAGAAGCTACTATATACGGTTTTAAGTGTTGGCGGCACCTCATATTATTAGCGCCATCTCCTAAGCATTGGTTCCATCTCTTTTAGAAAAATGCATGCAAAATTATCTACTACGTTGGCTAGAAGCAATTATTTGTGTGACTGCAGCATCTAATGATCTTATGTATGTTGTACACAATCGTTTGATTTCAGTAGCGGTTTTATTGGGTGGAAATGTTCTCGTCACATGGGAAAAATTCATCGAAATCAATTTTAAAACTCCACCATGCCACAACTTATAAAGGTTCTCAGGTTTTTAAATGGGTTGAGAATGTATGTTTCTGTACATTTTTGGATAAAATAATCTTTGCTGAATCGCACTACATTGCTAAGACCAAGTGGCAGTGCATTGGCTATCAAAGCCATGACCATGAGGCTCGAACAGGTCAGAATATGCCTGGAGTTTGCTGGGCACGTTTAACTTTAAACAAATGTTTTAAGCCAAACAATTAGTTTATATATGAGGCAGTCTCTGGGAAAACCAGGATAAATGCATGTGCCTGAAGTGTCCCAGATTATCCTTTGCAATCAGCACATGCCACATCTGGGATGACTTTAATGCCCAGACCTGATTTTCGTATAGACCAGACTTCTTTTTCACGAAAAAATTTCATAAACACAGAAAGTGTTGTCCCTGAATAGGCATGGCAGAATATATATATGTCCAGAATCCTGCAAAAATGTGTCTTGTGCCATATGTAGCTAGCATAGCTCTAGTCCAGACTGAGCGTTTGGTAGTCTGGTTTGGAGCTACTTTGAGAGGAGGTATCCTGACCTTTCATGACTTTATAGCGGACAGTGTAGTTCCTTCATTTCCGCAGTCTGGTTTGGAACAAAGCTGGCCACATAATACAACATTCTACCAATTTTCGCATGACACGTCTCACAAATCGTCAATTGTGAATGAAGTTATGATGAAAACTACCGGTTCAGAATGAATGACATTGTTGTTCATTGTGGTGAACATTTTACCGGATTCTGAGCTTGAAATTCACAAAATTAAATATAACTGAAGACTTGACAGGGGTTTTTCAGTACTGTCTGCGCCTCCGGAAAACTGTGGCGTTCCCAAAGCAAACGGACCCTATCCCAAACCGAAAAACCGAAATTATAAAAAAAATATCCCAATTTCCAAAAAAAAATATTTATTTTTTTATTTTTTTTTAGAAAGAAGTGTCTTATGATTTATTATTATTAGATTATTAAAGCCCAGCTGATGTGTATCATACCAACAAGCACTGTTGTGGTTGAGTGAGGATTCAGCACCATGAACCTGCTGTGCTCCCCATTACGCAGCACATTCACACAAACCAAACTTACTCATCTGATGCTTACCTGCATTGAAGGTCTAGATCTGATTGACAAAACATTGGAGGAGCTGCGTGATGCTTTCAAAAACAGAAAACAGAGAAAAATTATGCTGTAACTTGTGTGACTAACCAGTGTTTGTTTTGGTAAAAAATATCTGCTATAAGTTTTTGACTGTACAGTTCTTATCTCAGAGTGTAACTGTAACTAAAAAACAAAATTGCAGTACTTGAATAAACGTTGATCATGCCCAATATTGCATCTGTGTTTATATAAAGAAGACAAAATAACAAATAAAAACAAATTTATTTGTTAAACCACTTACTTATTTAAGCATGAGAAATTCCCAACGTTTTCTTAAAATGAGCCGTTTCTTAGAGGCAAAGATTCCCAAAATGGACAATTTTGTCGATAAAAATTCTCAATTTGGTCAGACTCTTTTTCCCAAAATAGGCAGAAAAACCCCTGCTTGAAAGTATTTCTACCAAGTGATGGTGCTTCTACTGAAGCTAATTACCACAACTGGATGTGATGGGATGGAGACAAGGGCCACTCTTTAGCAGAAAAGTCCATGAAACAGTTTGAAATAAAAGAAACCTGAAATCTGATTATGATTTATGACTCTTTTTATAGAGTTTAGCAAACACTACATAATTATGCAGCCTTTCAAAGAAGCTAGGGTATATTTTTTTGCTGGATGTCGATCAGTCAGTCGGTAGACCAGATTGTTTCTGATCAATAACTTGTCAACGAATTGGCCGATTGACTGAGTACTTGTATGTATTTGCCTTGGACAGTAGATGATCCCTATTAAAATTGGGGTCACCAGTTCAAAGATCAAGGTCACTGTGACATTTAGTGTTAAATGGTTTCCATTTGACATGTCATCAAATGATTGAGTGATGGGTATCAAAGCCCTGTTTGGGGGGCATCTGTCTCAGACAGCAGAGCTCTTGTTTAATTTTGTTTTTTATTTGAAAGTGCTGATATTTTATTTTATTCCCTTTCATGCCATTTTAGAATTTTAGTGGTTGATTTTCAGACAGTGAAAACAAGTTGCTACCTTATTGTAATAAAGTGCTTCTTGTGTACATGTTAAATAGGCTTTCTAGCCCTGAGGTGGATCATATATAAATGTGGGGTAATGTAAATAATAATTTTATGTCTTTTAGATCACTTGGATTTATAGTACTTCCTTTTTGTCTAAATACAAGTAATCATTAGCTCCACTGGCCAAAGGCCAGCGGGGCTTATGTCATGGTCCTGTGTCCGTCGTGTGTGCGTGCGTGCGTCCGTGAGTGCGTGCGTTTACTTTTTCTTAAAACATCTTCTTCTCCTAAACTACTGGTCCAATTCTGATGAAATTTCTCAGGAATGTTCCTGTGGTGAACCTCTTTCAAATTTGTTCAAATGATGCTCCTGGGGTCAAATTTGACTTTGCCCCTGGGGGTCAAAAAATTGAAAATTTGCTTATATAAGGCATATTTTGTGCAAACTTTATAAATCTTCTTGTCAAGAACCATTGGGCCTAGGGCTACCAAACTTGGTATGTAGTGACATTTTATAGTCCTCTACCAAGTTTGTTCAAATTATGCCCCTGTGGTCAAATTTGACCCTGCCCCAGGGGGTCAAAAAATTGAAAATTTGCTTATATAAGGCCTATTTTGTGCAAACTTTATAAATCTTCTTGTCCATAACCGTATGGTGTAGGGCTACCAAATTTGGTATGTAGTGACATCTTATAGTCCTCTACCAAGTTTGTTCAAATTATGCCCCTGGGGTCAAATTTGACCCTGCCCCGGGGGGTTAAAAAATTGAAAATTTGCTATATAAGGCCTATTTTGTGCAAACTTTAAAAATCTTCTTGTCCATAACCATTGGGCCTAGGGCTATCAAATTTGCTATGTAGTGACATCTTATAGTTTTCTACCAAGTTTGTTCAAACTATGCCCCTGGGGTCAAATTTGAACCTGCCCCTGGGGGTTAAAAAATTGAAAATTTGCTTTTATAAGGCCTATTTTGTGCAAACTTTAAAAATCTTCTTGTCCATAACCATTGGGCCTAGGGCTACCAAATTTTGTATGTAGTGACATCTTATAGTCCTCTGCCAAGTTTGTTCAAATTAAGCCCCTGGGATCAAATTTGACCGTTCCCCAGGGGTCACAAAATTGAACATATGCTTAAATTGGGCCCATTTTGTGCAAACTATAAAAATCTTCTTGTCCATAACCATTGGGCCTATTTCTATCAAATTTGGTAGGTAGTGACATCTAATAGTTCTCTACTTAGTTTTTTCAAATTATGCCCCTGGGAACAAATTTGACCTTGCTCCAGGGGTCACAAAAATGAACATACATGTATGCTTAAATAAGGCCTATTTTGTGCAAACTTCAAACATCTTCTTGTTCTTAATTATAGAGCCTAGGGCTACTAAATTTGGTATGTTGTGATATCTAATAGTTCTCTACCAAATTTGTTCAAATTATTCCCCAGGGCTCAAATTTGACCCTGTCCCGGGAGGTCACAAAACTGAACATATGACGTTTACCAGGGGAGATTACTGCGGCCGTGTGGCTGTGACCAACAACAACAACATCTTGTAAACATGAGATTAAACCCTGTCATTTAGTGCCATTTTAGATCAGATGGTGACTGCTTACAAAGGAATTGAAGTAAAAACATGTGTTCTGAATGTTTTTCTTATAAACTGAAAAAAGTCGGGATTTATTTAAATATGTCGAAAGTGACCATATATCCGGATAAAAAAAATTCGGATGACATGTTTATTTAATGTCTTTTTTGTAGTGTTTAAACCAGTTTAATAATATCTTATTGATTTTTAAACACAACTTCCATGAACATAATTATTTCCATAAAAGTCAATATATGATTCTGCATTGTTAACTCAAACTTTGTATCCAAGAGAAGGTGTTGGAATTAATGAAGTGCAATGTTCTTAACTGTCTATATGCTGCTTTTTAATAACTAATGATTCATTGTTCCATTTGTTAATTGTGACTCATGAATTGTGGAGATATGATTGTCAATTGCTCAACGATCTATATAAATTTCTTATCATTTTATAATTTTCTTTATATAAGTTATGAATTGATCTTAGAAGTCATATGTATTACTTAATTAAATACATTTATAAATATAAGAAATAATCTTTAGATTATCATAATATTCTCAGGCCTGTTGGTCTAAGGGATGTGTGGGTTGTTAATTATATGTATGCCCTTCTTCGAAGAAGAGGGTGTTTATTGCTTTGCACATGTCGGTCCGTCAGTCATCCGTATGTCCATCCACCAGATGGTTTCTGGATGATAACTCAAGAACGCTTAGGCCTAGGATCATGACACTTCAAAGGTACATTGATCATGACTCGCAGATGACGCCTGCTGATTTTGAAGTCACTAGGTCAAAGGTCAAGGTCACGGTGACCCGAAATAGTAAAATGTTTTCCGGATGATAACTCAAGAACGCTTATGCCTATGATCATGAAACTTGATAGGTACATTGATCATGACTCGCAGATGAACCCTATGGATTTTCAGGTCACTAGGTCAAAGGTCAAGGTCACGGTGACCGGAAATAGTAAAATGGTTTCCGGATGATAACTCAAGAACGTTTTATGCCTAGGATCATGAAACTTCATAGTTGCATTGATCATGATTCACAGATGACCCCTATTGATTCTCAGGTGAAAGGTCAAGGTCACAGTGACCCGAAATAGTAAAATGTTTTCTGGATGATAACTCAAGAACGCTTATTCCTAGGATCATGAAACTTCATAGGTACATGGATCATGACTCGCAGATTACCCCTATTGATTTTCAGGTCACTAGGTCAAAGGTCACGGTGACTCAACTTAGAAAATGGTTTCCGGATTATAAATCAAGAACACTTACGCCTAGGATCATGAAACTTCATAGGTACATTTATCATGACTCGCAGATGACCCCTATTGACTTTCAGGTCACTAGGTAAAAGGTCACGGTGACTTCACACACAAAAATGGTTTCCGGATGATAACTAAAGAAAGCTTACGCCTAGGATCATGAAACTTCATAGGTACATTAATCATGACTCACAGATGGACCCCTATTGATTTTCAGGTCACTAGGTCAAAGGTCAAGGTCACAGTGCCAAAATATGTATTCACTCAATGGCTGCCACTACAACTGACAGCCCATATGGGGGGGGCATGCATGTTTTACAAACAGCCCTTGTTTGAGATGATTCTTTACAAAGAAAGATGCTACTATTGTATTTGTTATAAATATGTGAAAGGCTCTAAGAAGGAACCAGAGATTATTAACCCTTTACTAAACACCAACAGGATTTTACGGGTTAATAGCTGACAACTTTATAAAAAATTATGATAAAATGAGAAATTGCTCAAGATGAGCAATATCTCCTTTTATCACAATTATTTCTACCCTACCTGATTATTTCCTTAATATTCCATTACAATTTAATTGTCGTCTGCAACCTTTTTCAAATTGGGAAAGTCCAAAATGTGTCGTTTGGTAAAGGGTTAAGGCATTTTGATTCCTACGGGTCTTGTGAATCTGTTTCAAATCAAATGCGTATATTTGATCTTCAGCATCTAAAAATATGTGAAATAGAAAGAACGACAATATCTTTTGGAGAGATAAATGTACTTACGTTATAAGCAATGGGACTGTGCTTCAAAGGAACAATTCCCCGGCTTTTTAGTCTGTTTAGTTAACACTGTAGTAACTTTTTATACGCCCGTATAAAATACGGGACGTATTATGTGAAACCCCTTGGCGGGCGGCGGGCGGGCGGGCGGCGGGCGGAAGGCATCACTTTGTCCGGACTCTAATTCAAATTGTATTCATCCGATCTTCACCAAACTTGGTCAGCAGTTGCATCTAGTTGATATCTAGGCCAAGTTCGAATATGGGTCATGCCGGGTCAAAAACTAGGTCATAGGGTCAATAAGTGCATTTTCAAAGGGGCCACTTTGTCCGGACTCTATTTCAAATTGTATTCATCCGATCTTCACCAAACTTGGTCAGCAGTTGCATCTAGTTGATATCTAGGCCAAGTTCGAATATGGGTCATGCCGGGTCAAAAACTAGGTCATAGGGTCAATAAGTGCATTTTCAAAGGGGCCACTTTGTCCGGACTCTATTTCAAATTGTATTCATCCGATCTTCACCAAACTTGGTCAGCAGTTGCATCTAGTTGATATCTAGGCCAAGTTCGAATATGGGTCATGCCGGGTCAAAAACTAGGTCATAGGGTCAATAAGTGCATTTTCAAAGGGGCCACTTTGTCCGGACTCTATTTCAAATTGTATTCATCCGATCTTCACCAAACTTGGTCAGCAGTTGCATCTAGTTGATATCTAGGCCAAGTTCGAATATGGGTCATGCCGGGTCAAAAACTAGGTCATAGGGTCAATAAGTGCATTTTCAAAGGGGCCACTTTGTCCGGACTCTATTTCAAATTGTATTCATCCGATCTTCACCAAACTTGGTCAGCAGTTGCATCTAGTTGATATATAGGCCAAGTTCGAATATGGGTCATGCCGGGTCAAAAACTAGGTCATAGGGTCAATTAGTGCATTTTCAACGGCGCCACTTTGTCCGGACTCTAATTCAAATTGTATTCATCCGATCTTCACCAAATTTGGTCAGAAGTTGTGTCTAGATGATATGTAGGTCAAGTTCAAATATGGGTCATGCCGGGTCAAAAACTAGGTCACGAGGTTACTTAGTGCATTTCAAGCATTTAGCATGGTGTCCGCTCTCTAATTGAAGTAGTTTTCATCTGATCTTCACCTAATTTGGTCAGAAGTTGTGTCTAGATGATATGTAGGTCAAGTTTGAACATGGGTCATGCCGGGTCAAAAACGAGGTCACATAGTGCATTTCAAGCATTAAGCATGTTGTCCGCTCTTTAATTGAAGTAGTTTTCATCTGATCTTCACCAAATTTAGTCAGATGTTACATCTAAGTGATATCTAGGTCAAGTTCAAATATGGGTCATGCCGGGTCAATAACTAGGTCTTGAGGACACTTTCAAGCATTGAGCATGGTGTCCAAAACCCTCGAACGGGCGTATCTTGTGACAGTTTGGCACTCTTGTTCCATTTATAAAAATGCTCACCCTTCCAACTTTAAGAGCCCAATGGGACGAGGGATAGACAGAGAAAGTCACATGCTTGAGTATATTTCAACCCATGCGCATTGCGCGTTTTTTCGCATAAAAAAACAGTGGAGCGATACAGGGCCATCATGGCCCTCTTGTTATTTAGACGTCACATGCAAGTAATTATTGGGTTCAATATGGTTTGCACTTTATCAATTTATTTAAAAAAAATAATAATTTCATTTTAGTTGAATAAGAGCTTTAGTTAAATGCCTATTATTAATTATGAGGAACCTAAAATGGTCTAAATACAAAACATGTACAAGTTAACATGTGACGTGACTCACAAAAACTATGAAAACCTTTTAAAAAGTCAGTTACTAAATTTTGCAACATTAGAGGAAGTTCATTGCCTGGTTAAGACCTTAAAATGTTATCATCTTAGACATTGTGCAATAAACCTGTTCCTGCCATTTTGTTAAACAATAAAATGGTTTTGATTGGTTGCTGATTTATAACTCTAGGGGAGAGAAATCATATAAGGCAGTGTTCATTCTAGACCGCGCGATTCGCGCTATTTTTTCAAAGATCGCGCCCATCTGCAGCATGTGTGCGAGAAAATTCGCGCACTCGATATCCGTTACGGGTTTTTTAAACTGTTAAATTCTGCTTCGCGTATTTATTGAGAAAAACACCGGAAATCAAAGGGAATTAACTCTTCGATTCACGGGTTAATAAACTTTAAAGAATTTTGGTTTAAAATGATATTTGGGTTAATTAAAAAATAAGAAATTTCATTTAAAAAATAAAGGGATGCGACTCGTGAATGATTAAGGAAGAAAATTGTCCTTTGATACTGGAATGTAAAAACTTAATTCTATACATTAATTAAGACACTTACATGACTTAGGTTTTAATATCATATCATTATTCATATCATATCATGATAGACAATCAGTATTTTTTTTTTTTTTTTTAAATGATACAGAAATATCATGTGAACAATTATTTTCATAATCCTTTGTTTTTATTTAAGTCAGCATTATACTATGGAAAGTGCAGTTATATTTAACAGCAGTTACAATGGTATTTCACTGACTTGACTGTTTTAAGTAATGTAGAAGTTAAAACAAATAAACATTAAAACGAAAATGAAAACATATAAATGGTACTTGATCAATTCCCCCCCCATTTGTGAAAAATCCCCCCTATTTTTCAAAGTGAAATTCCCCCCTACTTTTTGATTTCTAGAATGAACACTGTAAGGCCATGCATAGGGGGGGGGGGGTATTAACTTACAAGCATCTATTTAGACAACCATATTTGTTCAAGTATAACTGGCAATGAGGAATTCTTACGATATTTCCGAACAAGAAATGCCGAAATTGTAGCGCATTCTGAGCCATTAAAAAATATAATAGTTCTAAAGGTCCCAAGTCTTTTTTATGCCCCTGGATCGAATGGTCGGGGATATATTGTTTTTGGCCTGTCTATCTGTCGGTCATTCTGTCTCAAAACTTTAACCTTGGTCATAACTTTTGCAATTTTGAAGATAGCAACTTGATATTTGGCTTGCATGTGTATCTCATGGAGCTGCACATTTTGAGTGATGAAAGGTCAAGGTGTTCCTTCAAGGTCAAAGGTCAAATATGGCTTCAAAGCAGCGCAATAGGGGACATTGTTTCTCAAACACAATTCTTGTTTATCTCCTTATTAAATACTGGGTGGATCAGGCTCAAATTTTCACAGTTTAATGATCTTAACATGTGGATGATTATAAAGAAACCAATTCTGCCTTGACAAGTTTTAACAGAATTATGGCCCTTTTGCTGTTCTTTCAGAATGGAATATATATTCCAAAATGTTGTATTTCATAACTCCTCTTTAACATGGGATTGAAGCTTCCTCAAACTATCACAGTTTAACTCTTTCATTGCTGGAACCGATTTTTGAAGGCCTTTGCAAACAGTTTGGATCCAGATGAGACGCCACAGAACGTGGCGTCTCATCAGGATCCAAACTGTTTGCTATTCTGATAGTATTCTTTAAAAAAAAAATGGAAGAAAATGCTAATTTTAGAAATTCAGCAGACAATATTTTAGCAGACTACAAATTTCCCAGCATGCAAAGTGTTAATGGCATTGAGTGACCTTGACGTGTAACTGACTGCAAAGAAAAGAACTTGACTTCGACCTGGTTTGGCTGATTTATGGTCATTTGCCTTTTTATTGACTGTTGAAAATATAGTGGATTTGTTCGTGTCAAAACATGTATTTTGGGGACATCAGTGTCTGTGAATTATTTCTAGTAAAATGTGAGAAATTATCAATATATATTATTTACCAGGTTTTCCGAAAGAAAAAACTGGTTATTAGATTGGCCATGTCGACGGGCGGAACAAGCTTGTCCGGACCATAACTTTGTCGTTCATTTTCAGACTTTAAAATCATTTGGCACATTTGTTCACCATCATTAGACCGTGTGTCGCACGAAAGAATTATGTCGATATCTCCAAGGTCAAGGTCACAATTTGAGTTTGAAGGTCAAAATGGCCATAAATGAGCTTGTCCGGGCCATAACTTTGTCTTTCATGGTCAGATTTTAAAATCATTTGGAACATTTGTTCTCCATCATTAGACGGTGTGTCGCGCGAAAGAATTACGTCAATATCTCTAAGGTCAAGGTCACAATTTGAGTTTGAAGGTAAAAAATGGCCATAAATGAGCTTGTCCGGGCCATAACTTTGTCGTTCATTGTCAGATTTTTAAATAATTTGGCACATATGTTCACAATCATTAGACGTTGTGTCTTGCAGAAGAATTACGTCGATATCTATAAGGTCAAGGTCACAATTTGAGTTTGAAGGTCAAAAATGGCCATAAATGAGCTTGTCCGGGCCATTACTTTGTGATTCATTGTGAGATTTAAAAATTATTTGGCTTATTTGTTCACCATCATTAAACAGTGTGTCTCTTAAATGAATCACGTCGATATCTCCAAGGTCAAGGTCACAATTTGAGTTTGAAGGTCAAAAATGGCCATAAATGTGCTTGTCTGGGCCATTACTATGTCATTCATTGTGACATTTTAAAATCATTTGGCACATTTGTTCACCATAATTGGACGGTGTGTCGCTCGAAAGAATTATGTCAATATCTCCAAGGTCAAGGTCGCCACAACTAAAAATTGATTTTGAAACAACTATGTAACTATGAACAATCAGTAACAATGCACATTTTGATTTTGGGTTGTCTCCCTTTATCAGACTTTTTTTCTAATTGAAATCAAGGTCAATTTTATACAAGGGGGTTAACAATACACATTTTGAATTGTCTCCCTTTATCAAACTTTTTTCAACTGAAAACCTGGTTTTGTGACAATTTTGTCCCTTGTTAAAGAAATGTTTAAGAGTTTAGGTAGTTGAGATTTGCTTATAGCTTTGCTTTCAGGTATATTCCAAATCAACATGGCAATGAGGAATTCTTAATTAATTTCAGAGAACAAATCTGCAGACAATGTAGCGCATTCTGAGCCATATGATAATTAAGCTCTTTTTTTTCAAAAGAAAAGTGGATTTAAAACAGACCAATCTATTTTATTTATATGGTTCCTGTGTGATACATGATATGATATGATACTTAAGTTATTTTTGTCACGGCAAGCAAATATGTATACCACAGTATGAATCCTGCTGTGACAATAAACAATAGTCTATGAATGTATGATATTGATGTTTTTTAAATATTTCAAGACAGTGAATGGCAAGTAAATATGATGTTTTTCTTTAAACTGTTAAATGATCGTGGCAATAAATTACTTGCAATGTCAATGTGAATTATGTTGTGTTAAACACTACCATCATAGAATGAGTTACGTAGTCGTTCATGCTGGTGAATATTTAACCAGATTTTGAACTTACACTTCATATTGTAAAGTTTTATTTTGGATAATTTCTTAAAATCAAATAATGTTCATAATCAGGTCTGCTACGTGGAACATGGTATTGTCTAAATTCAAATATGTAAAGTAATATAATAATTTATGTGTGTAGAAAAAAAACGCATTCAGGGCCTGAAAGATTTGCAGCAGATTTCAAGAGCTGTGAGGAAATTAACACATTCAGCAAACATGCATTTAATGGCATGTCTATTGATGAACCTTTACCGGATTCTTAGCTCTCAGAAATACGTGTCTGTGAAACAATTCCATTTAAATTTAGAAATAATAAGTATATGTTTAAGAAAATACCAGACTGTGGTTAATTAAGATTTGCATATAAATTGTCCTTGTCTGTAATCTTCATTGACATGATGCTTTTGTTCTTTCTTTCTGTCATGACATTAAAATAAGTATATCCTCAGTATGAATCCTACTATGATAAAAACATAACTTACAATGAATGATATGGTTGTTCATTTAATATTTTAAAACTATGAATAATATGTTAATGTGTAGGTACATGTACATGTATGTCTTTGAGTATCAAACAATTGTGGCAATAAGGAAGTCATAATTACTTCAGAACAAGTATGCTGACAAGTTGCACATTCTTAATGTCTATTGATGAACCTTTACCGGATTCTGAGCTCCCTGAGAACCAATCTTTAAATTTTAACTATTGAAGGATATTAATGTGAAGATAATGGTAAAGAGAATAATTTTGACTTGCCTATTTGATTGAAATATGTCCCTTTGTCTTTTTGTCCACTGTAGAAATCAATGTCCGTGAAACAATTCCATTTGAATTGAGAAATAATAAGTATGTGTTTACGAAAATACCAGAATGTTGTAAATTAAGAGCCATATGATAATTGTGTAAAAAACAAAGCTTTGTTCAAATCTAAAGTGGTTTTCAAAACAGACAAATCCCTTTTATGAAGTGTCCTTGTCTTTGAATATCAAACAATCACGGCAACGTGGAAGTCATTATTACTTCAGAACAAAGCATGCTGACAATGTAGCACATTCTTAATCATATGATATGTATGAAAATTACAAAATTCTCTTTCACAATAGTTCATATTTGTTCATTGCAAGAATGTGACATGCGAGTGCTGTATGTTCATCTTTGCCAATAAATAAAATCAATCTCAATGTGATGGTGATTGTCAAGAAACTAATTAGAAAATTTTTTGCTGAATTATATTTTTCGATTGAAGAATATGTAGTCTGTTTGAATCTTGCTCAAATTTCGCAATCAAATGACCTTAGTGTGAAGATAATTATAAAGAATTTTGTTTGTGGCCTGAATTGATTGATTTTTTGCTGTTTGTCTCTTCTTTTTTTTATGCCCCCTTTCGAAGAAAAGGGGGCATATAGAGATCGGACTGTCCGTCTGTCTGTCTGTCCTTCTTTCCGTCACACTTTGCGTTAAGGTTTTGAAAAATGCTCATTACTTCTATGTCCCTTGAGATATAACCTTCATATTTGGTATGCATGTGTATATGGACAAGGCCTTTCCATACGCACAACAATTTTTACCCCTGTTACCTTGACCTTGAACTTAGGGTCTGCATTTAGGTTTCGAAATCTGCGTTTAGGTTTCGAAAAATGATCATAACTGCTATGTCCCTTGAGATATAACCTTCATATTTGGTATGCGTGTGTATATGGACAAGGCCTTTCCATACGCACAAATATTTTTACCCCTGTTACCTTGAACTTAGGGTCCGCGTTTAGGTTTCGAAATCTGCGTTTAGGTTTTGAAAAATGCTCATGACTTCTATGTCCCTTGAGATATAATTTTCATATTTTGTATGCATGTATTTATGGACAAGGCCTTTCCATACGCACAACAATTTTTACCCCTGTGACCTTGAACTTAGGGTCAGCGTTTAGGTTTCGAAATCTGCGTTTAGGTTTCGGAAATGCTCATAACTTCTATGTCCCTTGAGATATAACCTTCATATTTGGTATGCGTATGTATATGGACAAGGCTTTTCCATATGCACAAATATTTTTACCCCTGTGACCTTGACCTTGAACTTAGGGTCCGCGTTTAGGTTTCGAAATCTGCGTTTAGGTTTTGAAAAATGCTCATAACTTCTATGTCCCTTGAGATATTACCTTCATATTTGATTTGGTATGCATGTGTATATGGACAAGGCCTTTCCATACGCACACAAATTTTGACCCCTGTGACCTTGACCTTGAACTTAGGGTCCGCGTTTAGGTTTCAAAATCTGGGTTTAGGTTTTGAAAAAAGCTCATAACTTCTATCAAGCATTTATAGGGGGCATAAGTCATCCTATGGTGACAGCTCTTGATTAATGTTGAATATAGTGGATGTGTCTGTGCCCAATGTTTGTGTTGTCAGGGATTCACTCTCTGTGACTCATTTCTAGTAGAATTTAAGAAAATTCATATTATATATTAAAGCATTAAGAAAATACCTGATATTGGGAACTTAAGGTTTGCATATAACTGTTTGGTATTCAAAACAACTTGGCAATGAGGGATTCTTCATTTATTTCAGAAACATACATTCTGACAATGTAGCGCATTCTGAGCCATATGATAATTGTGTGAAAATCAAGCCTTTTCAACGGCAAATAGGTTTTCAAAAGAGACAAATGCCTTTTATGAAAATGGTCCATGTGTGTTGTTATGAAACCAATAGTGTAAGAATTAGTTACATGTACATGGTCATTCATTAAATATTTAAAACTATGAATGTTAAGGTAAATATGTAGGTATATGTTAGAAATATCATATGTTCGTGGCAATGAGGAAGTAATTTTTAATTCAGAACTAAGTATGCTGCCAAAGTAGCGCATTCTGAGCCACATGGTTTGCATAAAATAACTACACTTTTCTTTCTATACAACAGTCACTATGTATTCATTACAAGGACGGGACATTTTAGTTCTGTATTTTTATCTATGCCATGCAATTAATGCAATATCAATGTGAATTAAGTTGTGATGAAAATTATCATCTAATAATGAATGACATAGTCGTTCATGCTGGTGAATATTTTACCGGATTCTGAACTTGATATTCACATTTTAAATATTTCATTTTATCTAAATATGTCAAATACCATTACGTTATAGTCTTAATGCAAATTTATGAAGTTAAAGTGTGTGTTGAAATAAATGTATTCTACATGTAGGCCTGAAAGATTTGCAGAAGTTTTATGGAGCTTTGAGGAATTTAACACTTTAGAAAACATGCATTCAATGGCATGTCTATTGATGAACCTTTACCGGATTCTGAGCTCTCTGAGAAACAATTTTTCATTATATTGAGCATGAATATATGAGCAGTGCTGTCGGAATACCTGTCTTTATGAATGTGTGTACAGGGGTTTTTTTTACTAAGAAAGTAACGCCGATAATCGGCGTCTTCCCCTACCAGAATTTTCCCCTAAAACTACCATTTCCCCTCCAAAAATATAATTTTTCACCAAAATATAATATTTTACCCTCAAAGAAATGTTTTTTTCTTTCTTTTGGAAAGTCGACACTTATCCTATTTGTACCATGTACAACAATCACGCTCTCTCTCTCTCTCTCCCGACGAACACTCAAATCTGGGAATCCCAGTGATTCTATATATAGCTCTTAAATTACGTCATAGAAACCGGGCAACTAATCGTATTAATCATGTGACTAATTTACTGGATTCCCGTCTTGCGCGAGAAGGGTGATTCGTCAATTAATTACCGGAAACAAGTCGAGTTTTCATCCGGGTTATGTGAAAGCCAAGATGGGTATAAACGTTAAAACAGAAAAAAAGTCTCACAATTGGCGTTCGTACACGAACAAAATAAAACGTTCGGACTCGGAAAATATTAATTGCGTTGACGCATTTTTATACGCCCGTCTATGACGGGACGTATTATGGTATACCCCGCGTCCGTCCGTCCGTCTGTTAATGTCGTACGCTACGTCAAATATCCTTTGACAGATTTTCTTCAAATTTTAACACAATCTTAATATTGATAAACCCTGATCCCCTTTCGTTTTTGACGGAATTCTGAATTGTCGTTCCAGAGTTATGGGACTTTGTTCGTCAAAATTTCGTGATTTCATTGAATGTCCTACTGTAGCTCAAATATCCTTCGATGGATTTTTTTCAAATTTCAACACAATCTTAATATTGATAAACCCTGATCCCCTTTCGTTTTTGACGGAATTCTGAATTGTCGTTCCAGAGTTATGGGACTTTGTTCGTCAAAATTTCGTGATTTCCATGCTCATGTACTTATAAAATAAACCATGTATTCAAATACAAATAAACTGAAGTAAAAAAATGATTCAAAGGGTTATTTATTACCTTACTACTTCATTGGCGAACGACGGGCGTATCATGCGCTCATGGCGCAGCTTTTATTTAAGAATGAATCATCAAAAACCGTTGAAACCCAGCAGGATTCGGAGGTACATGTAATCAACATCGATTAATACTGTCGGATTATTGTGAAAGTGAAAGTAGACAATCGGCAGCTGCCGCACCTTTCCCTTCAAATACTGTAGCAGATCTAGATCGTCAACCCATTCATCATGAAATTGAAATCACAATATTGAAATCGTTCCCCGGCCCCAGTTGAAAACATTTCCCATTATTAGATCTACCCCTGCAACTTTATTTAGGACTTTGACTTTAATATCATACTTGTTCATGTGTTTAAGAACAAAAAGGTCAGAGACATGTCTCTTTCTAAAAAAAAACCTGAAGTCTGTAGGCGAGTTATAGACATTGAAATGAACAGTTTTTATTTTTTCCCCAAATATGTCTTTTTCGCGCTCGATTTTCCCCTTTTACCCAGCGTCCAGCGTCTTCCCCTTTTTCTAAAAAAAAACCCTGGTGTAAAGTGTTGTCCCAGATAAGCCTGTGGAGTCCGCACATACTAATCAGAGACGACACTTTGCTCTTTCCGGAAATTATTTGTATAAGGAAGTCTATTCTAAATGAAAGCCCAGTGTACATGTAGGTGGAAAGTGTTGTCCCTGATTAGCACACGCATTCAGTCTGGTTTTCCTCTGATTAGCACACGCATTCAGTCTGGTTTTCCTCTGATTAGCACACACATTCAGTCTGGTTTTCCTCTGATTAGCACACACATTCAGTCTGGTTTTCCTCTGATTAGCACACACATTCAGTCTGGTTTTCCTCTGATTAGCACACGCATTCAGTCTGGTTTTCCCCTGATTATCACAAGCATTAAGTCTGGTTTTCCCCTGATTAGCACACGCATTCAGTCTGGTTTTCCCCCTGATTAGCACACGCATTAAGTCTGGTTATCCCCAATTAGCACACGCATTAAGTCTGGTTTTCCCTGATGACAACACACATTAAGTCTGGTTTTCCCCTGATTAGCACATGCATTAAGTCTGTTTTCCCCTGATTAGCACACTTATTAAGTCTGGTTTTCCTCTGATTAGCACATGCATTTAGTCTGTTTTCCCCTGATTAGCACACGCATTAAGTCTGGTTTTCCCCTGATTAGCACACGCATTAAGTCTGGTGTTCCCCTGATTAGCACACGCATTAAGTCTGGTGTTCCCCTGATTAGCACATGCATTAAGTCTGGTTTTCCCCGGATTAGCATGTGCATTAAGTCTGGTGTTCCCCTGATTAGCACATGCATTAAGTCTGGTGTTCCCCTGATTAGCACAAGCATTAAGTCTGGTTTTCCTCTGATTAGCACATGCATTTAGTCTGTTTTCCCCTGATTAGCACACGCATTAAGTCTGGTTTTCCCCTGATTAGCACACGCATTAAGTCTGGTGTTCCCCTGATAAGCACACACATTAAGTCTGGTGTTCCCCTGATTAGCACATGCATTAAGTCTGGTTTTCCCCTGATTAGCACATGCATTAAGTCTGGTGTTCCCCTGATTAGCACACGCATTAAGTCTGGTGTTCCCCTGATCAGCACATGCATTAAGTCTGGTTTTCCCCTGATTAGCACATGCATTAAGTCTGGTGTTCCCCTGATTAGCACATGCATTAAGTCTGGTGTTCCCCTGATTAGCACACGCATTAAGTCTGGTTTTCCAGAGGGCTGCTCATATACATGAGCTGAAGATTTCTCAAGTTGTAATGATAGGTCTCTGTTACAGACAACCCATTAAAAATTATTCCAACGTTAAATAACTAAACCTTAGTTAAACAACTTATTAAATCCTCATTGTGGATATTTGTTTATTTAATTTTGGTGATGAATTCATGTGCATGACTATATGACAGACTAACACTGTTTTCTGACATTGTCTTACAGAAGACCTGTATACCTGTATGATCTGACCAATACTGTTGTGTCTTACAGAACTGTAACCTGTATGATCTGACCAATGCTTGTGTGTCTTACAGAACAGTAACCTTTTTGATCTGACCAATGCTTGTGTGTCTTATAGACCAGTAACCTGTATGATCTGACCATTGCTTGTGTGTCTTACAGATCAGTAACCTGTATGATCTGACCAATACTGTTGTGTTTTACAGAACAGTAACCTTTATGATCTGACCAATACTGTTGTGTCTTACAGAACAGTAACCTGTATAATCTGACCAATACTGTTGTGTTTTACAGAACAGTAACCTGTATGATCTGACCAATACTGTTGTGTCTTACAGTACAGTAACCTGTATGATCTGACCAATACTTGTGTGTCTTACAGAACAGTGACCTGTGTATGAGCTGACCAATACTGTTGTGTTTTACAGAACAGTAACCTTTATGATCTGACCAATACTGTTGTGTCTTACAGAACAGTAACCTGTATAATCTGACCAATACTGTTGTGTTTTACAGAACAGTAACCTGTATGATCTGACCAATACTGTTGTGTCTTACAGTACAGTAACCTGTATGATCTGACCAATACTTGTGTGTCTTACAGAACAGTGACCTGTGTATGAGCTGACCAATACTGTTGTGTTTTACAGAACAGTAACCTGTATGATCTGACCGATACTGTTGTGTTTTACAGAACAGTTATCTGTATGATCTGACCAATTCTGTTGTGTTTTACAGAACAGTAACCTGTTTGATCTGACCAATTATGTTGTGTCTTACAGAACAGTAACATGTATGATCTGACCAATTTTGTTGTGTTTTACAGAACAGTAACCTGTATGATCTGACCAATACTGTTGTGTTTTACACAACAGTAACCTGTATGATCTGACCAATATTGTTGTGTCTTACAGAACAATAACCTGTATGATATGACCAAAACTGTTGTGTCTTACAGAACAGTAACATGTATGATCTGACCCAATACTAGTGTGTCTTACAGAACAGTAACCTGTGTGATCTGACCAATTCTGTTGTGTTTTACAGAACAGAAACCTGTATGATCTGACCAATACTGTTGTGTCTTACAGAACAGTTACCTGTATGATCTGACCAATACTTGTGTGTCTTACAGAATAGTAACCTCTATGATCTGACCAATTCTGTTGTGTCTTACAGAACAGTAACCTGTATAATCTGACCAATACTGTTGTGTTTTACAGAACAGTAACCTGTATGATCTGACCAATACTTGTGTGTCTAACAGAACAGTTACCTGTATGATCTGACCAATTATGTTCTGTTTTACAGAACAGTAACCTGTATGATCTGACCAATAGTGTTTAACAGAACAGTAACCTGTATGATCTGACCATTTCTGTTGTGTTTTACAGAACAGTAACCTGTATGATCTGACCAATACTTGTGTGTCTTACAGAACACTAACCTGTATGATCTGACCAATACTTGCGTGTCTTACAGAACAGTAACCTGTATGATCTGATCAAATGCTGTTGTGTTTTACAGAACAGTAACCTGTATGATCTGACCAATACTTGTGTGTCTTACAGAACAGTAACTAGTATGATCTGACCAATACTGTTGTGTCTTACAGAACAGTAACCTGTATGATGTGACCAATACTGTTGTGTTTTACAGAACAGTAACCTGTATGATCTGACCAATACTTGTGTGTCTTACAGAACAGTAACCTGTATGATCTGACCAATGCTGTTGTGTTTTACAGAACAGTAACCTGTATGATCTGACCAATACTGTTGTGTCTTACAGAACAGTAACCTGTATGATCTGACCAATACTTGTGTGTCTTACAGAACAGTAACCTGTATGATCTGACCAATACTTGTGTGTCTTACAGAACAGTAACCTGTATGATCTGACCAATTCTGTTGTGTTTTACAGAACAGTAACCTGTATGATTTGACCAAAACTGTTGTGTCTTACAGAACAGTAACCTGTATGATCTGACCAATGCTGCTGCAGCTGGCATTCAGATCCCCCCAACAACGTTGACGGCCAACAGCACACAGCAGTCTCTTCCCACAGTACCTACAGTTCCATACACAGGTATGGGCAAATTGGCTTAAACAAATATCTCTCAGAAATACGAAAATATTTAAAATTGCAAAATATGCATTTTTGTTGCTAAAATCCTGACCATTCTGCTGAAGTTTTTAATGATTTGATAAATCATAGAAGTGTCTTTGTCAAACACATGTATTTAAGTTTTAAGCTTTCTTCATTTGCTCACCTTCTAAAATTCCAAAGATATTCAAACCGTTTGTGTTAACTAGTTGACAGTGTCAGCAAGAGTGGGGGGGGGGGGGGGGGGAATAGAGCAAGGGAGTATATGTACACAGATGTAGGGCACAGGACCCTGATATTTTGCTCTTGATCTTTCAGTATATACATGTAAATGTCAAGATTAATCCTGAGTGAAAGTCAATTCAATACGTTAGAAGGCTATGCTATTTGTCCATGTTTTTTTCTTATCATGAACTCAAATTTGTTTAAAGGATAAGTTGCAAATGGCATTTGTTCTAATGGACAAGTAACACAATATCAAATTTTGATGCCTGTAAATGGTTGATACTTTTGTCTATTTTGCTCCTTTTGAATTCCTTATTTTAGAAACCAACAGCAAATTCTTACTTGATTAATCTAGAAATTGTGTGTTTTAATGATCAAATATTAGAATAATATTTTTCTTTTGAAAAATCAGGTTGTGATAACTCCTATAATTTATTTCTTGTGTTATGTAAAATATATATATAAATTGCTTAGTTTACATTTGACATGTGTATTGCATGCAGGTTCAGCGGACAGTGGCAAGGTACCGAGAGTAGATGCACAGTCTCCAACAGGAACCATGGCGTCCACGCCCTCTGCAGGCCAAGCACAGGGCAGCCATCAACAACAACAACCACCATTCATCCTCAACTACAGCCACTACTACTACCCACCCAACATGATACCCGGCAGTCCTGGCTTCCAGTTCCCCATCCTTCAGGTTGGCAGGCTATTTGAAAAGGCTTGGTTGTTATGTCAGTGTTAATTAATAGGTTTAAATCAGGGTTTACTAAAAAGTCACAGGCTAGATTTTGTTTCCTCTGTACGGGGCCATGTGGAGGTTCCTTGAGGTAGAAGTGGCAGTGGTGTTTCCTTTTGCTTGGCGCGAGTAGACTATATGATGTATTGTGGACTCACAGCTTTAAACATAACATACATAATTTTGGTAGAAAATGTCTTTTGGGGCAAGTTGTATGTTTTCATACGCCAGACTTTAAAAAAAAAGTCAAAGCTGTGCTATTCACCAATTTCTTAGAATTCGTGTCTGCATAATGCTGTGATAATGAAAATTATGCAACATCTCTATATCTCTGTTTCTTCTACAATTATTTAGTTGAAACTTCACACATGTTTGTGGATAGAGTGTATGTTTACTGGTCAAGTTTCATAACTCTTACTTTTCTTAACCAAAATGATGCCACTTTTTGTTCCGAGAGAATTGTGGTGAAGGTTCATTGATCATTGTTTCTATTACAAGTATTCAATTCATTATATTAGGTGACTGACAAAAAATGTTCATAACACTTTCAAAGCAGAAGAATAGTCAATCATGCTGTCTTTAGCATGCTCTTGTTAATGTTTTGAGAAGGGACCTTATCCTACAACTGGTGGACAAAAATTGCACATTTAAAACCAATTTTGGGATAACTTTCTGGTGATAAAATTATCGGGGGATACAATTTTTAGGTATGTCATTTTGGAGGAAAACTGGAGGACTTCAAATGAATTTTCCTAAGGGATGTTGCTCACACTATAGCATTAAAAAAATTCCATGGAAGAGCAGTGCACACTAACCTTTACTCTGAATCAGATACTTTTGAAGGAACTGCTCATTTTACCCCCACAAACGAAGTTTAGGGGGGTATATAGGAGTGAGCTTGTCGGTCGGTCCGTATTAAGTGTCCGCTCTCTAATTCAAGTTGTTTTCATCCGATCTTCACCAAACTTGGTCAGATGTTGTATCTAGATGATGTCTAGGTTAAGTTCGAATATGGGTCATGCCGGGTCAAAAATGAGGTCAAGGGGGTCACTTAGTGTGTTTGAAACATTGAGCATGGTGTCCGCTCTCTAATTCAAGTAGTTTTCATCAGAGCTTCACCAAACTTTGTCAGAAGTTGCATATAGATGATGTGTAGGTCAAGTTCCAACATGGGCTATGCGGGGTCAAAAACTAGGTCACGGGGTCACTTAGTGCGTTTTAAACATTGAGAATGGTGTCCGCTCTCTAATTCAAGTAGTTTTCATCAGAGCTTCACCAAACTTGGTCAGAAGTTGTATCTAGATGATGTGTAGGTCAAGTTCGAACATGGGCCATGCCAGGTCAAAAACAAAGTCACAGGGTCACTTAGTGCGTTTTAAACTTTAAGCATGGTGTCCGTTGTTTTTTGTGAAGACAACATTCAAAATATTCTGTGTCAATGCGGAATGTGGGCGTATTCGTCACATCTGTGACAAAGCTCTAGTTGTTTCTGTCATGGGTATAACTGAAAAGGTATTTTTTCAGATGCCACAGGTGACCAATTCCGGCACCCCTGCCAACTCACAGTACCAGCAGAAGAGCTATGGATCACACCTGCAGTATGGAGCTAACAAAGGTATGTGACTTGGCGACCACTAAAGCCTCAACCTTCAATCACTTTCAGTAGAAGTTCATAAGACCTTATCCTTTGAGTAGAAATTGATAATCAGATATGAAAACGCTTATAGATTTCATGTAGAAGAACATTTGATGTAAATATCTACTGCCATGTGATTATTTGATTGTGAAAGAAGACTTTCTTGTTTTATAGAACAAACAAATAATGTATGTTAATGTCAGTAATCATCATAAATAGTGCTCATCTGCCCACAGGTTATGAGGATCTCTCTGGACCCAGTGCGGCCGACTTCAAAAGTCCCTATGGCAGCAACCAGGCCCAACCAAAACCCACTGCCAACTGTAAGTCAGAGTCTGCAGTCTTTGTCAGCAGCATTACAAGTCTAGTCCTCAAAAATCACTTGTGTATTTGCTGAGCATTTGGCTCAATCCAGCTGAGATACTTGGGTTCAACTTGTTGGTTCTGATTATGGTATTATTTGTGTGTAACAGCTAAAATGTACGGGTTTTTCAGTGTAAATATATTTTGTTTTGCAATAAAATATTTATTAGCCACTCATGAACAGATGTTACATACATAAGTCACAAGCAAGCAAACCGGTATGTTAGTAATGAAATTATCTATGGATTTTCGTATGAGTGTTAACTGTAAAATGAAATATTTCTTATTTTGATTAATATCAGCACATAGGAACAATACTGCATGAATTTCAAGCATAGAAGTAATTGTGAAGTATGTTTCCAATCCTTCCAGCTTCTGTGAGCGGTTCAGTGTCGTCAGACATCCCACTGGCGGGTGGCTATGCCCAGAAGAACCACACTCAGGCTTTTGACAAGCAGGCATTCCACACTGGAACCCCGCCTCCCTTCAACCTGCCTATGGGGGGCCAGCTGGCCACAGGGAACCAGACGGGACCTTTGGGTGCCCACACTGGCCCCTATGGGACTCCCTTTGTGCCCATGATGGCCCATCAGCCCCACTCACAGATGATGCATCATCCAATCCAGGTAAGGAACTCTTAAGTTATGCTTCTCTTTAGGTAGGGTAATGTTCGGGTTTCATTGAGATATTTCCCTTTTTAGCTTGGTTTTTAGAAGAGCAACGATAAAGTTTTTGGTAAGCAATTTTCTGATGAATAGTATGAGGGATGTCATTCCAACTTCAAACATTTATTTCCCATATTAAAAGGACCACATTGGCAATGTTTAGTAAATCTAGCTTGGCATTTGTCAAAATTAGGGGCATTGTAATGCTTAGAAATTTACCTGTGAATGACCCCATAGGCCATGTTTAGTAAATCTAGCTTGATATTTGTCAAACTTAGGGGCATTGTAATGCTTAGAAATTAACCTATTCACCAGTAAGTTTCTGTAAGCTATCTTCTCAAGAATGGCTTGAGGAAAATCCAGCAAACTTACAACATTTATTCCACACCAGTGTTTGTTTTATGCCCCCCTTCGAAGAAGAGTGGGTATATTGCTTTGCACGTCTGTCGATCGGTCGGTCTGTCGGTCGGTCCGTCCACCAGGTGGTTTCCGGATGATAACTCAAGAAGGCTTGGGGCTAGGATCATGAAACTTCATAGGTACATTGATCATGACTTGCAGATGACCCCTATTGATTTTGAGGTCACTAGGTCAAAGGTCAAGGTCACGGTGACCCGAAATAGTAAAATGGTTTCCGGATGATAACTCAAGAATGCATACGCCTAGGATCATGAAACTTCATGGGTAGATTGATCATGACTCGCAGATGACCCCTATTGATTTTGAGGTCACTAGGTCAAGGTCACGGTGACCCGAAATAGTAAAATGGTTTTTGGATGATAACTCAAGAACGCTTTTGCCTAGGATCATGACACTTCATAGGTACATTGATCGTGACTCGCAGATGACCCCTATTGATTTTCAGGTCACTAGGTCAAAGGTCAAGGTCACAGTGACAAAAATCGTATTCACACAATGGCTGCCACTACAACGGACAGCCCATATGGGGGGCATGCATGTTTTACAAACAGCCCTTGTTTCATTTAAAATTGGGTCGGGTAATCGGCCCCATTCCCCAATGGAAAAAAAGTATACAATTTTCTCCAAATTGGAGCTAAAAATTCACAATGGAAGGTTTCCAAAAAAAAAGAAAGAAAAAATAGATCTCAATATATCTTCCATCCATAAAAGTTCAACCTTAGTAAAAAATAATACTGAAAACACTTGTATTCTCAATTTTGAAGCATTTTGTGTAAAGCAAAACAACGACACTAATTTCCCAATTTAAGTCAAAACCCCACAAATTTTCCCAATCCAGAAAGACCCGGCCCCATTCTCAAAATGGTGGGAAAAAATCTGCCCACATTAAAATACACCATAGGCAAAGTTTGGTTATTCTAGTTAGAAATTTGTCATTATAAATAGCTTTTGTACACTTTGACTTGGAGTCAAAGCATCAATAATTAAATGAGCAAAAATATGTTTTTATGCCCCCGGATCGAATGATCGGGGGTATATTGTTTTTGGCCTGTCTTTCTGTCTGTCATTCTGTCCCAAAACTTTACAGTAAAGTTTTGCAATAACTTTTGAAATATTGAACATGGCAACTTGATATTTGGCATGCATGTGTATCTCATGGAGCTGCACATTTTGAGTGGTGAAAGGTCAAGGTCATCCTTCAAGGTCAAAGGTCAAAAATTTCAAACTTTAATATTGTAAAGTTTTGCAATAACTTTTGAAATATTGAACATAGCAACTTGATATTTGGCTCTCATGGAGCTGCACATTTTTAGTGGTGAAAGGTCAAGGTCATCCTTCAAGGTCAAAGGTCAAATTTTTTTAAACTTTAATATAGTAAAGTTTTGCAATAACTTTTGAAATATTAAACATAGCAACTTGATATTTGGCATGCATGTGTATCTCATGGAGCTGCACATTTTTAGTGGTGAAAGGTCAAGGTCATCCTTCAAGGTCAAAGGTCCACAAAAAAAGCGGTGCATTAGCGGGCATTGTGTTTCTGACAAACACATCTCGTTTTAGCTCGACTATTATATATGAAATATATATAGTGGAGCTATCCTACTCACCCCGGCGTCGGCATGCAAATGTTAAGTTTGCGTACTACTCCAAATATTTCCTATATGCTTTGACATATTGCTTTTTTATTTTGCGTACTTCTTTACCAACATGACCCCAATCTATAAACAAGAGCAAACAACTGTATCAAGCATTTTGACAGAATTATTGCCCCTATTATACTTAGAATATGCATATTATTGATAAATCTATGTTAAAGTTTGCGTACCACCTCAAATATTTTCTATGTCTTTTGACATATTGCTTTCATATTTTGCATACTTCTTTACCAACATGATCCCAATCTATAAACAAGAGCAGACAACTGTATCAAGCATTTTGACAGAATTATGGCCCCTTTTATTCTTAGATAATTGAACATTTTGCTTAAATTGCCATAACTTCTTTATAAGCTCGACTATTATATATGAAATATATATAGTGGAGCGATCCTACTCACCCCGTCGTCTGCGTTTCCGTTCCGTTAGCGTGCAAATGTTCAAGTTTTCGTTCTACCCCAATTATTTTCATTTTCCCTTTACATATTGCTTTCATATTTTGCATGCCTGTTAACCAACATGACCCCAACCTATAAACAAGATCAGACAACTCTTATCAAGCATTTATTCATAATTATGGCCCCTTTTCCACTTAGTATATGCAGCAAATGTTTAAGTTTGCGTACTACCCTGAATATTTTCAATGTTCCTTGACATATTGCTTTCATATTTTGCATACTTGTTTACCATCATGACCCCAACCTATAAACAAGAGCATACAACTGTATCAAGCATTTTGTCATAATTATTGCCCCTTTTATACTTATAATATGCATATTATTGATAAATCAATGTTAAAGTTTGCGTACTACCCCAAATATTTGCTATATCCTTTGACATATTGCTTTTATATGTTGCATACTTGTTTACCAACATGACCCCAACCTATAAACAAGAGCAGACCACTGTATCAAGCATTTTGACATAATTATGGCCCCTTTTACACTTAGATAATTGAACATTTTGCTTAAATTGCATATAAACTTCTTTATTTATGATCACATTTTATTATTACTTTGACAAAACAACAGTTATCTGAATACCACAATAGATTCCACCCAAACAATACCCCACGCCCCTACCCAGAATTCCTCCCACTCCCCCACCCATACTGTCGAGCACTCGAATAGTCAAGCGCGCTGTCCTCTGACAGCTCTTGTTATGCCCCCCTTCAAAGAAGAGGGGGTATATTGTTTTGCATATGTTGGTCGGTCCGTCCGTCCGTCCACCTGATGGTTTCCGGATGATAACTCAAGAACGCTTAGGCCTAGGATCATGAAACTTCATAGGTACATTGATCATGACTGGCAGATGACCCCTATTGATTTTCAGGTCACTAGGTAAAAGGTCAAGATCACATTGACAAAAAACGTAATCACACAATGGCTGCCACTACAACTGACAGCCCATATGGGGGGCATGCATGTTTTACAAACAGCCCTTGTTTATGATCACATTTGATTCATACTTTGACAAAACAACACTTACCTGACAAACCACAATGCTCTCCACCCAAACCATCCCCCATGCCCCACCCCAGAATCCCCCCCCCCCCCCCCCCAAAAAAAAATAATATTTGGTTGGTTGGTTTGTGTGTTTGTTTGCTCCAACTTTAACATTTTGCCATAACTTTTGCAATATTGAAGATAGCAACTTCATAATTGGCATACAAGTGTATCTCATGGAACTGCAGATTTTGAGTGATGAAAGGTCAAGTTCATTCTTCAAGGTCAGAGGTCAAATATATAGCTTCAAAGCGGCGCAGAAGGGGACATAGTGTTTCCGACAAGCACATATCTTGTTTGCTTTTTGTTACAAAGTTCATATCACTGAAGCTTATCGTGCTCATTTATAAAATCATATTCATTGTGTACATTCATATAATCATAGGGCTAACGCCACTGTGGTTATGCCTTTTTCAGGACACGTCATCCTCCAGCCGAGGTGGCCAGGCCGGGTCTCAGTCCAAGAGCTCCAACAAGGGCTACAGTGGATCCAACTGGGGTACCTACTAAACACTGCACCCTCCCAACCTGGCATACAACACAACCTACCCTAGGGCTGGCGTGGTTGTGCACTATGGCAGAATGAAAGGGAATTCATGCTGAATTAATTCCTTGCCTAGTGCTTCTGATTTCGATGTCTGATAACAAAAATTTCATGAATTTGGCAGTGTTGTGTTTGCTGTTTTTGATAGATTTTTCACCAGATTCATTTGAAACTCTCACATTAAGTATGAAATGTTTTATGAAATCCTTACTTTATTTAACTTTTGCAACATAGAGATATCATTTTGTTGTTAGATATAGATTATTTATAAATGAATAATGCCAGCTCACATATTAAACTTTTGAGATCTTCTTCATACAAAAATGGCTGCTGGTCCATTTGAGAATATGTTTTGTCTGTACAAATGGTTATTGTGGCTTGTCATTGTGCATCGGTTAGGTTAGTGTTGTCTTATTTTATCCTGTAAATTGTGTTCTAGATGTGACTGTTTTCCTTGGCTCTCCAATACATTGTTTGGCTAAAATTGTGCTGTCTTGATGTAATATTGCGCTTACAATAATTGTCTAATGGTTTGAAATGTAGTTTTTGTAAGTTAGATTAATATACTGCGTACTAGACTTCATCATGTAATTGGCTCATTTACGAGCTTAGGCAAAGACGTTTAGAAAATGCTGTGGTAATTGTAATAGGGTCAGTTCCCCGGTTTAGTTGTAACATATTGCTACAACACAAATATTTGTTTCACCTCTCAATTGATGAGGTTCTATTAAAATTAATTCGTTAGTTTGCTCTTATTAAGGAATGCTTAAACATCTGTTCAATTATGTTTATGCATTTTCTTTTACATAAGAAATCACAGCATTTTCTTAATGACATTGCCCATGTTTTTGGATTTCTTGTAAGTATTTTATATTTTTCTCGGAACACTAGTATTATATTACTTCATGTACATATTTCATTGTATAGTCATAGAAGATAATCTATATATATTTGATCAGACGCGTTGTTGTTACTCTTCTTTAAGTTCTTAGTACTAAGGTGTGCTAATGTAAGGTGTTCTAATTACTTTTTTAGTTTGTTTCGTAATGTTACAGAGGACCAATAAAAGCTTGAATGCAAACTTTCAAATAAAACTAGCTAAATTACCTGTGTTTTTATATTTTCTTTGCTCCAGCTGAACAAAACTCTTCTTTATTATAAATAGAAATTAAAACGCAACAAGTGTAGATAATGAATAGACTCGAAGCTGTACATTTGTTTTCGTAAACATTTCTCAATAAACCGAACATATACGTATAGAATGGATCTGGAAGAAGTAACATACTTTTTGGTGCAGTCACTTATATTTCATACTTAATTTTAACATTAACATTATATTGTGCTGTTTGTGTTATCTGTTAAACTGTTCTATAATAAATATCAAAATACTTAAAAAGTCTAACTCTTCAAAGTGTCAATACATGTCTGTATTTTAATAATGCTTCCTCTATTTTTCATACATCTGTGTTATTGCATGTGCTGTATCTACACCAATGCTTACAAAATTATTACTTTGATGAATGTCCTGTACAGTATAGTTGTTGAGAATGAGTTTTCTTTTGCTTTTTAAATATGGAGAAATTTTGTAAAACTTATTAAAAATAATTGATCATTGTGTATGTAATAAATTTCTTATGTGCTGCAATGTCTTTGTGTTAGTATAAAGCTATGAATACCACATAGAGAAAGAAATCCTTGAAAGGTGTCATCTGATAAGAGGAAGTGTCTTGAGATATTCTATAAGGTATCATCTGCTAAGAGGAAGTGTCTTGAGATATTCTCAAAGTCTTGACCTGGATTCACACAGCCCTATACAGGTTCTTGTTCCTTGCAATGAAAGTCATAGGCTTATAAAGCTACTTGTCTTTCTTGTATGGTTACTGATAGTTTACTTTTTATGTCCCCCACTATAGTAGTGGGGGACATATTGTTTTTGCCCTGTCGGTTGGTTGGTTGGTTGGTTGTCTGTTGGTCTGTTTGCGCCAACTTTAACATTTGCAATAACTTTTGCAATATTGAAGAAAGCAACTTGATATTTGGCATGCATATGTATCTCATGGAGCTTCACATTTTGAGTGGTGAAAGGTCAAGGTCATCCTTCAAGGTCAAAGGTCAAATATATGGGTCAAAATCGCTAATTTAATGTACACTTTTGCAGTATTTTAATATTCAAGATAGCAACTTGATATTTGGCATCCATGTGTATCTCATGGAGCTGCACATTTTGAGTGGTGAAAGGTCAAGGTCAGAGGTCAAATATGTGGCCAAAATCGCTCATTTTATGAGTACTTTTGCAATATTGAAGATAGCAACTTGATATTTGGCATGCATGTGTATCTCATGGAGCTGCACATTTTGAGTGGTAAAAGGTCAAGGTCATTCTTTAAGGTCAGAGGTCAAATATATGTGACCCAAATTGCTTATTTTATTAATACTTTTGCAATATTGAAGATAGCAACTTGATATTTGGCATGCATGTGTATCTCATAGAGCTGCACATTTTGAGTGGTGAAAGGTCAAGGTTATCCTTCAAGGTCAAATATATGGGTCAAAATTGCTCATGTAATGTCACTTCTGCAATATTGAAGCTAGCAATTTTATATTTGAAATGCATGTGTATCTCATGGAGCTGCACATTTTGAGTGGTGAAGGGTCAAGGTCATCCTTCAAGGTCAAACGTCGTATAGGGGGACATTGTGTTTCACAACCGCATCTTGTCTATGGAAACGTTTTGGGAAGATTCCTAGAGTATGGTCAAATCAGAGATCTTCCTGTAATTCTTTTGACTTTGTTTTGTGAAGCTAGGACCACACCATGTGTGCACATTGCTGACAAGACCTCGTTACATGGCAAAGTAATGTCTTAGATAAATTTTCTAACAGACAGGTGTTAAACATGACAACTTATTATGGTTTAAATAAGATCAAAGTTAACATTAAATCCATCAATATGGCTTAGAGATGAATTGTAAAGTTGTAACAACCAAAAATGTGAATTTTGGGCCTGACCCTGAACTTTCATATAGGGAACTGCAGATAAATGCAACACATCTTGTAATGCTGCATTACATTTACAAAATTATTTTTAAATCCATCTAAAAATGGCAGTTATAGCTGTTTTATGGTATATTTGAGCTTTTCTAAGCCTGACCTTGATCATTTAAAGGGGCCTTTTCACAGATTTTGGCATGTACTGATGTTTGTCAGTAAATGCTTTATATTGAAAAATGTAAACATTGGATCTAAAAAGCTCCATTAAAAAATCAAGAATAAAATTTAAAAAAGAAAAAAAAGGTAACCCCCAGCAGGGCTCGAACCACTGACCCCTGGAGTCCTGAAGTAAAAACCACTTAGACCACTCGGCCATCCTTCCAGTTACATTACATGTTTTAGATGTATTTTATACTTGATATAATCAATCCTCATAGTTTCACGAGATATAACGACAAAAACAGAACTCGCCAAATTATTAATTCGTTTTCGTGTTGCAACGCTTTATAATTTTCAGGTTTTTAAATCTTAAAAAGATGCATATAATGGCCATTTTAGAGCATGGTAAATGTTCAATATTTCTGTTTCCTCACAAATATAACAAACGAAAATTTGCAAATCTGGAACAACTTTTTTCAATTTTGTCAATTTACCCAAACGTGAAAAGGACCCTTTAAGGAAGATTGTTGTTCCAAGTTATTTTAAACTTTATCAAAATGTGGCAAAGTTATAAGTTGTGACAAGAATTTAAATCTTTAATAATGGCCACTTGTTTCCTTTGACCTTTAAGCCTGATCGACCATCTAAGTAGTGGGACTGGTGGGTCATGAGGTACATCTTATGACGGTTTACGTTTGTGAAGCTATTTTAAAATCCATTTGGCAAACTTCTGGCTGAGATAGGAATTTTAGGCTGTTTTATGGCAAATTTGACCTTTTACCTTAAATTATGACATTGACTTTATGTAGGGAGACGGGCGTTACACATGTCATCTTATTATGATTTATATGTTTAACAGCTTATCTTAAGATCAATTAATATGGGCTGTGAAAATGGGGTTTTATGCAAGGCGTTACACAGGTCATCTTATTATGATTTATATGTTTAACAGCTTCCTATGAAACCCTTCATGACTATAGCTGACAGGGTAGCTCCCTATGAAACCCTCTATGACTATAGCTGACAGGGTAGCTCCCTATGAAACCCTCCATGACTATAGCTGACAGGGTAGCTCCCTATGAAACCCTCCATGACTATAGCTGACAGGGTAGCTCCCTATGAAACCCTCCATGACTATAGCTGACAGAGTAGCTCCCTATGAAACCCTCCATGACTATAGCTGACAGGGTAGCTCCCTATGAAACCCTCCATGACTATAGCTGACAGGGTAGCTCCCTATGAAACCCTCCATGACTATAGCTGACAGGGTAGCTCCCTATGAAACCCTCCATTACTATAGCTGACAGGGTAGCTCCCTATGAAACCCTCCATGACTATAGCTGACAGGGTAGTTCCCTATGAAACCCTCCATGACTATAGCTGACAGGGTAGCTCCATGACTATAGCTGACAGGGTAGCTCCATGACTATAGCTTACAGGGTAACTCCAGGACTATAGCTGACAGGGTAGCTCCATGACTATAGCTGACAGGGTAGCTCCATGACTAGCTGACAGGGTAGTTCCATGACTATTGCTGACAGGGTAGCTCCAGGACTATACTGACAGGGTAGCTCCATGACTATAGCTGACAGGGTAGCTCCATGACTATAGCTGACAGGGTAGCTCCCGACCAATTTGTGCAAGATAAGCATGTTGGTCTGGAGCTACATTGGCAATAACTGCTCAAATTAAACTGTCAAAACCTCATCCGAGATTAGAAGTACTGAAACAGGGGCATTTAAATTTTGTAAACTTTATTAGCATAAATAATGCAAATTTATTTGCTTCCTATACTTATGATTTGACTGTGTACTTGCATTTGTTTCACAAAATAACTAATTCACATTTTTGTGAGGCTACTATTCATTCTTTAGCATTCATTCTCCAATGATATTGGTAAATAAGTATGAATTTTCAAATTGCAAGTATAACTTTCAACAACTATTACAACTCAATAAACATTTTAAGAAAAAGAACAATAAATCTATTAAGGATACAAAATGTATTTGCAAAATATATAATAGTTTATCACAGATGGCAATTAATGTTATTGATAGCAATCTAAAGACATGAAACAGTTAAATATTATGTTAATAAAATATTACAAATACAAAAATATTGTTTATAAGACATACATAAATCATAATTACAATTACAAATGAACATTACTAAAAATGAACATTAGTTGAAAATAACATATTCTCAAAAATCTTAACTTGACAAAGAGGCTTAACAGAAAACAAGATAACAAAGAGTCGTGTAAACATAAACATCTGGTTAATCACAGAGAATTTAACAAGCTTGTGTTCTAATTTATACACTCCATTGCATCCATACTTAATCGACCAGATTTTCCTCTGTTACTGGTAAACCACACTTTTGCTTGGGTATAAGGAAACATGAACTCCTTTTTCATACAGTTCCTTCCACAATTATTATTGTAAAATCACATACTATTCTTCATGGCATTGAATTTAAAGATACACTTCATGTTGATTCACACTTGGGTGTCTGAAATTCCGGAAGAATAATTACTGGTAAATCTCAGACATTTTTTGATTGTATAAAAGTTAGCTAAATACTCTAATTTCCTTTTAAAATTGACATATTACAGACATTTCTTGCTATATTTGCTGTTAGACATACACTCCATCGTCATTCAAACAAAGTGTCCTGTTTTCCTTTCTACTCCGCTCAGCAGCGAAACATAGCACATGACTTGCTAACGTAGCGTCTGGTCCAGTTTCAATGGTGGATGAACTTGGATTCTGCAAAAAAATAGACCAAACCATAAATCTTAATTTGTGTCTATGGTGTAATTGCATCACTCACAGTCTTTTGAGTATAAACATGACAATATCCTTTAATTAAACTATATATTGTACAATTGTTGAAACTATCTGGACAAAGTAAATACTAGTTAATGGGTATTAGATGAACATCAACTTATCTTTGGCAGTTTTCATTATGCAATAATTTGTAAAAGATAATCAAATGGCATTACCATTTACTTTATGGTCATACCATTAGATTATCTTATATAGATTTATGTGTAGCATTTGTTGTAATTAAATGATGGAAATTGATGTCCTACGTGGTCTCAGATTTAATTCATCATCTCCATTTAGGCTCTTCCAATATATTTGGGAAGGTTCACCTACAATCTTAATTTATAATCAAACTGAAAACCCCATCAACTATGAAAAGGGCTGAGGAAAGAAGTTACTACATTGTATAACCAATGAGGAGAAATTAGATTTACACGTTTTTTTCCCATTAAAATCTGTACATAGTCTTTTATGCAAATGTTCACCACTATATACTAAATCAAACTAGGTTCAAAAGTGCTGTACATACATGAAGCATATCGACAAATGCATTGATAGTATGGAAATCTGCCCCGCCATGCCCACTCAATGCACTGGAACATACCGTCTTGTCATCCATGTTGTGTGATGCTGAAAAGAATGGATCCTTTACTTACAAAGTTATAGACAATATTTGTTGATTTCAGTGTACAATAAGATTATTAGTGCATGAGTTGTCTAACAAATACATATAATACATATAATAAACTCAATATAAACAATAACATTTGACCCACTTGTCTGTTGTGAATTGAAGTCATACACACATACTGGGTTCCTCTTGCCATCTTTTACTGTTATCTGTCCCTGAATATCAGTAAAGAAGAACTTACAAAAATAAAAGTACAAGCATGGATGGATATATGATTTTCAAAAGGAAATTATTGGGTGAAACAAGAAAAATGTTATAATTTTACTAAAAACTGTAAGCAATAATAAACAATAATAAACAATTGCTTAAAAATAGCTATTAAACAAAAGTTTACCTTTTTCGTGATATTATACAATTGACTAATAAAATATATAATAAATGACTTAGTTGACCAATCAAAGACTTAGAATATGTGCAGCAGTAAAATAAAGTACATGGCTGTTTTATCCAATCGTTTTACTGCTAACCCTTACTGCCAAACAATTCAAATGCATTGCTATAAGTCTATTAAGAGGTAAATTCGCTGCCTTGAAAATATTCTCTGATATTGTCACGACTCTGACTTTTGTGAAAGTAAATATCTTCGGAAGCGGTAGCGAATCGTGTCAAGATAAATTTCTTTTAGTTAAGAAGTGAAAAATAAACACTTTTTATAAATTTTGTCAAACGTATCATTTATTATTTTCATCATATCACACATTTATGAACATAATACATTTATGTCAATGATAACATTACATGAGAAAAGTAAGAGTTATAAGTTAATAATTGTGTTAAAATTCTGCAAGTTTTCTGTTAAAATTCTGTGAGTTTTCTGTTATAATTCCGCATGTTTTCTGTTATATTTGTATGTTTATATTTCTTTTTCTTATGAGGTTGTCAATTACAAACCATCAACTTTCAAAGCCTTTGTCTTTCTTTTATTCTCATATTCTTGCGTTATCACCTACCGACCCAACCGTTCTGGTTAGAGTGATTCAAACTCAGAACTCACGGCCTTTTATACTCTCAGAAATTATGTTACCGCAGAATTCTGCTAAGTATTAGAATGTCATAACGTGTACAGCAGAAGACTGACAGAATCACCAATAACTTTGGATTGTTCAATGAAAAATATAACATTTCAATATGTATTAACAATATAATATATAATACTACATAAATTACCTGCATATTTGCTATTTTAAATGCAAATAGTATTTTAAAACAATAAAAATTGATGCAGTATAAAAACAGTTTACAGCAGATTGTTTACGTAATAGTGACGTCATTCTCAGCTACAACGCCACCTAGGGTTTGCAAGAATCTGGATTTAAACTCCAACAATCGCGTAGCTGGTAATCCAGGTAAATTTTCAAGTCTGTTATCATTAGAGTCTCATACAATACTATAACTTAACTGCAGACAGCATTCGAAACATAGGTTAAATATCAAATAGTAAATAAATATTACCCCACCCACTAAGGTTTACATGTGTTACATTACCCCCCTCTTAAGATTGTTTGTGTCCTCACAAAACTATTAAGTTCATAGAATCATTTAAACAATCACAATAAATAAATAACTCCTTTTCAATAAATACAATTTATTAATTTAATGTCTAACTATCGACATTGAACAATTAATACAATACAAATTAACAAATGGATAATATATTCAGCATATATAACATTCCGATAATAACAATACTTATCACCTAGTGCTGTAAAACACAAGTGACAATAATAGGAACAAACATGTTAACAAGTAAGTTATGAGCAAGGGTTTTAAACAAATATATTAAACATTGTGATGCTCATGACATTTTACTTATAACAACAAATTAAGTACATATATCAAAATTGAGCATGGATAAGACTAGAATGTTTCCTCCTCTATCACAAGCATCTCAAACAACAGAGCATGTCAAAAGTGATTAAAACATTTGGAGGAAATTTCGATCTTTTTAAAGATCAATTTTACAACAATGCAAAGAGCCAATGCTCTTTAAATTTACCTTTGAACATCAACATAAACAATAAAACTACAACAACAGTAACAACACATCAAATGTTAAATAAACTCTTTGACTATCAATAATCTTGTTATAATGCAGCAATTTTTAATAAATAAAATGACTATGTTTACTTCACATTTCATAGTATCAATTATTGGTTGCCAAAAACAAAAATGACAATTAAGGTTGTAACCGTCGGAATTATTTAGTGCATTACGACCTTTGCTGATCCGAGTTTTACACAGTTTGCATGGTTTAAAGAGTGACTTCCCTTTACCAGCCATGCCGTTAGAATTTCTATTCAAATTTCGATTCGTTTTTAGCCGGATTTTTTTCGAAAAAATCTCGGCTTATAGATTGATGTTGTCGGGCGGGCGGGGCGGGCGGGCGGGCGGGCGGGGGTGGCGGGGTGGCGGGGTGGCGGCGTGCTCGAAAATGTTAAAGTTCTTATTTCATGGTATAACTTTGGTATGCTTGGACCTAGAGTCTTCAAACTTGACATGAAGGTTGGCCAGGATTAACAGATGACCACTGGTCATTTCAAGGTCATTCATTTGAAGGTCAAGGTCACTGTGACCTTCAATATAAAAAATGTTAAAGTTGTTATAACTTTGGTATGCTTGGACCTAGAGTCTTGAAACTTGACAAGAAGGTTGGCCATAACTAGTTAGTAACCACTGGTCATTTCAAGGTCATTCATTTGAAGGTCAAGGTCACTGTGACCTTGAATGTAAAAATGTTAAAGTTCTTATTTCATGGTATAACTTTGGTATGCTTGGACCTAGAGTCTTCAAACTTGACATGAAGGTTGGCCAGGATTAACAGATGACCACTGGTCATTTCAAGGTCATTCATTTGAAGGTGAAGGTCACTGTGACCTTCAATATAAAAATGTTAAAGTTGTTATAACTTTGGTATGCTTGGACCTAGAGTCTTGAAACTTGACATGAAGGTTGGCCAGAACTAGTAAGTAACCACTGGACATTTCAAGGTCATTCATTTGAAGGTCAAGGTCACTGTGACCTTGAATGTAAAAATGTTTAAGTTGTTATAACTTTGGTATGCTTGGACCTAGAGTCTTGAAACTTGACATGAAGGTTGGCCAGAACTAGTAAGTAACCACTGGACATTTCAAGGTCATTCATTTGAAGGTCAAGGTCACTGTGACCTTGAATGTAAAAATGTTAAAATTCTTATTTCATGGTATAACTTTCTTATGCTTGGACTTACAGTCTTCAAACTGGACATGAAGGTTGGCCAGCACTAGTAGATGACAATTGGTCATTTTAAGGTCATTGAAGGTCAAGGTCACTGTGACCTTGAATGTTAAAAATTAAAAGTTGTTTTAACTTTCGTATGCTTGGACATGGACTTTGCCATGACTAACAGATGACCACTGGTCAAGAGAACAACTGGTCATTTTAAAGTCTTTCAATTGACAGTGACCTTAAATGTGAATATTTTTTTCATGATTTAACTTTGGTATGCTTACCACTGGTAATTTCAAGGACATTCAATTGAGGTTCACAGTTGCGGCAACTTCAAATGTGAAAGGGCTCTAAAATATTATAATTTTTGCTGTTTCACTTTGTTGGGGTAGCTTTCAGTCCACTACAAGACAAGGTTGAAGAGACCTGTCTGCTGTGTATTGGGAATCCCAGTGTTTTGAAGAATGCTGCTGAAACAGGTGAGAAGTTTGCTTTGCTGACTTTAGTGGTTTTTATAATTGTATGCATGTTACCCGTACTGTATGTTTAGTTTACTGTGAAGAATTATTCTCTTTTTTTAGTATTTAAGATATTGTTGACCTGGCCCCTGTGTTGCCCTGTTTTACTAAATCAGTAAATTACTTAAAAAAATTATCTACCTAAAATTTCATTGATATTATGTTGAAATGATTGTTTGGAACAGCACATACAAGTGAACTGTTGCCATCATAATTTGATGCAATAGAATTACAATTATATAAGTTAATTTGTTTCAAAAATTTTGTGTAAGTCTAAAAATATCATAAGCACTTTATTATAAATGCTTTTTAAAATGAATGGAATTCCTGACTATGTATAAGATTTTCTGTTCAATTACAGCCAACCAATTAGCTATGCACTCTATAAAACCTTTGTATTGTACTCAGTGAAACCTATGTGCATGGTGCTAGATTATTCTGCTGCAACTTAGTTTTTCGCGTATCAGGGTTTTTTGTGGCCATTTTGGGAAAAGGAGTCTGGCCTAATTGGGATTTTTTTTCATTGACTTAATAGCTAAAATTAGGAATTTTAACGACTAATAAGTATCACATTATTTTTAACTATTGACATTTACAAGGACTTTTAAACAAGTGTCAAATGTTTATTTCTGTCTTTGGACCCTTTCCCTTTTCAACATTGACCCAAGGAGTGCTTAGTTTTTCAACTCCACTTCTTACATTTCCAATTTGGGATTTTTATTTTTTTGGGATAGTGTCTGTTTGCTTTGGGACTGGGGCTGTTTTGCAGCCTTAAATAAAGAGCAGGAAAACCCCTGCATATCTGCAGGCATAAAAAATTGGAAAAAATTCAAGTGATTCAGGCAACCTTACTACTAATGCATTGCACATTTATTCACAAGTTATGGATAGTATGATACTTAGACAAACCCAGTTGGAGCAGGATAATGAAGCGACGCCTCCCAGCGGTAGCACCGGAAACAGGCATGTTGGAGTGTGAATGTTTTAATAACCTAACTATTGTAATTTGCTTTCCTCCTTCTCTGTGTATGCATTGGCTTCACATCTTGCACAAATCACCATATCATTTGCTTCTGCTTTCAACCATAGTTCTACCATTTAGTTGGATGGGTGCTAGTTATTTTAATTTTTACAGCAAAGATACACTTCCACCATCTCTGGCTAAAGTCGCTTCGTGTATTCTTGGCCAGCAGTCATGTAACCAGATTCCTCATATATTTTCAGGTACAATTCCAAGTAAGACGACACTAACAATACTAACTAACTAAACAAAATAATATTATCTGTAAAAAACATTCATTACCAAAATGTCAAATCTTAGCCAAACAACTTCTCCTGGGATGGTTCGACCAGCAACACCAATGAAAGCAATGGAAACAAGGCCATCTGGAACACCAAGTCCAAGCCCTGTCAAAGATCCTCAACTTGATCCGTTGCAGGGTACAATTACCGGATTTTGTGAGCAAATAGATACACAGCTAAAAGCTGCCATGTATAGCTTGATTGTCAATGATGTTGAGGACGCAAAAGCTACCATGCACAGCATGAGAAAAGCAACAACTGCTTTTCATGGGCAATCTTCACTAATGCTCAGAGATGCTCAGAAAAGAAGTAGCACGCATCACCTGGCCAAGCAGGCACTCCAGCAATACAGCTCTAAGCTGGCAAAGGAAAATGTGGTGTTGGCTGCAAAGGTGAAAGCGCTAGAAAAAGAGCTAGAGAGTCGCGATGGAGATGTCAGTGTTTTGTTTGCAGATGACTTTGACACAAGTGATGACAGTGGAGCTGCGAACGTGGAATCACATGATGACAATGATGAACCAGACAAAAAGAAAATAAAATAACTCACACCAAACAATACTCTTGTCATTTTCATTCCTTTGATATTATGCCTATTATAGGTTATTAAGGGTTTTTACAAAGGAATTCTGCCATAACTTCTGTTTATTTACATTAAGTTTTGAAAGAAGGCATCTTAATAGTGTAGAACTTATAAGCATGAGTCATTGTGTTTATGTCTTTTAGATACAGTTTTTAAAGAAGTAATCTTTTCATAGTTTGGGAATAAGCATGAGCCATTGTAATTATGTCTTTAAGTTTTGAAAGAAGGCATGTTCTCATAGTTTTTATTGTTCTGTAATAAGCAAGAGCCTTTGTCCTGATGTTTTTTAGGTATAGTTTTGAAAGAAGACATCTTTTAATACTTTAGTCATCAGCACAAGTCCATGTTGGCAGAATTTAATGATTAGAGAAAATACCATTTCCTTACATATAATATTTTCATAATATTCTTTTAAAATTTAAAACACATACCTACTTAAAGCACTGTAAGTGTTAAGATAATGTCCTAGTTTTCTTCTTTGATTTGGCATTCTCTATTTCAATCATTGCATACATACTGTATCAATTATTGTGAGCCTTGGTTTTTGTTTTGCAACAAATGATAGATAATGCATAGATCCTTCAGTTTGTATTTCAAAGATATAGTACATGCACATGTTTTATGGTGCATCCTCTGCCCTGCAATCATAACTTTTCTTGTTCAGCTTATCTCTTGCATATTTTCTTATTATCAGTATATCTTGTTTTGTTTCAAAGTCACCAATTTCACCATTTGTTTAATTTGTTAAACAAATATTTCCATAATGGGACACTGGTTAGTGTCTTAAAATGTTGTTTCAAGACAATATCTTAATAAAATGTTAAACATTTTAAATGAATTCTTTGACCACATACATGTAGGTTACTAAGTCCTTACAAAACTTAACTTTGGATTTATATGTACTACAAATTAAAAGCATGTCTATTGGAATTAAACACTCAAGTATTATGATAAAAAATTTGCTTAATTTTGTGTGTTAGATAAAACATTGCAGAAACACTACATTTTTTAATTATATTCAATCAATGATTATTAAATTATAAACATTGATAGAAGCAGCCATTTTGTACCTTATAAGTTACAACTTTTAATTCCACTGAAAACAACAAACAAACAAAGAAAATGTCTTCAACGTGAAGCATATTACATTGAAAATGTGGAAATATTCCTTGGTTCTAGTCAAATACTTAAAACTTTAGCACCCAAATAGTAATATAGCACATACGTTTAATTGTGAGTACAAAATGGCTGCTTCATGGGAAAGACAATATTGAATTGTTTTTCCCAATTGTTGTACATTGATAATCAAATAAAAAAAAAAACCAGGTTGATGTCCCGACGCATGTTACGGAGATAAACCAGCCAGTACGTGTCCATCACTAGAAATTGTCGGCTTTGAGCTCAGCAGACCAGAGAACCTCCACATTTGCCTGTTATCCTAGAAGTTCAAAGGGGTATGTACTTAATGCCACATTTTGCAAGTTGTTTGCACAGTGACTTTTCACTCTAAATGATCCGTCTTGCTAAATACAGGTAAATAGTACTGCAGTCACTATTATGTAGTGATGTCATAAAATATGTTGCAGGTCTGTTACCTCCCACTACATATTTCAGTAGAAAGCTAGGAGCCATTGATAATATAAGCAGATTTGAAGTCAATTAGATGCGTAAACTATGTAAATAGGGGTCTATCATGAATTTTTATGAGCACACATATTCTTTAAGAACATTTTGTATGTGTTGAACCCAGCAAAAGAACCGTTACACATTCTGTTACATGGCATCAGAATGTTTCAAGTCGAATACCTAGCACAGGACCTTCCATAGAGAACTGCTAGGTTTGATTTTGGGATCTGCTAGCATTAGTCATGGTGATTTTAAGATTTCTTCCAAGATCACTTACACATAGTCAAAGAGGAGTTCTTTCCTAAAAATACTTTTTTATTTCAGGAGTGTGCACTGATGTCATCTTCTCATGACTGGAACTGACTACACCTCCGAAAGATGGCAAACACTTACATATGCTCAGCTTGTGGGAAGGAATATAAGTTGAAGAAACGACTTTTAAACCACAACTGTACACTCTGTAAATTCTGTGGGAAAAGATACAGTTCATATCAAAGACTTCAACTACACCAATGTAGAGTCATAAATACAGACGACACTTTTGAAAAACCAAGTGTGAAAAGTAGTACAAATGCTGACAACAACAGACTTAATGTGGGGACACATCTTTTAAATGAGCATCACACCAACGATCAAGATTTTGAAGCTGTTCATTTGACACAAGTTGATGCTACACATTTTTATTTCAAACAAGTTGACAATGATTGGAGAGTTCAAAAATGTTCAAACCTTGGACTGGTTCCTAACATTCAGAGTCTGCCTCCATGTCATGAAGTTGCAATAGGCACACCAAATGAAGTAAAACAAATTTCTGGGGATGGAAATTGCTTCTTCAGGGCACTATCCTTTGTCCTTACCGGCGAACAGTCTTTACATCGTAGTGTGCGTGAAAAACTTGTCAATCATATGTTGAAATATGGTCAATATCTGAGAACTTTTATTCCAGAATATATTGACACAAAGCAATACATTGAACAAAATAACATGAATCAAGATGGAATTTGGGCAACTGAGATTGAGATTTTTGCAGCTTCACATTTGCTAAGCACCAATATTTTTATTCACACTCAGACTGCGAACGGCTTCAAGTGGCAGAAATTTTCAGGAACTTTTCTCCAACCATCTATGGTTATGAATAACAAAAGCATATATCTACAGCATACTGGTGGAGTTCACTATGACGTTGTTTTGAGTGTAATGGAAGGCCAGACATTAACTACTACTACTACAAAGAAACGCAAAGCATCAAATGACTCCAAAATATGTTGCGCAGATAATGTGTTCACAACCACTTCCCCAAAAAAGAGAAAAAACATCGCTGGGATTGATAAAAAAGGTGATTCGAAAGAATGTTACGTCACAGAAGAAGTATCCTATCACAATGTAGGTGGCAGTAAAAACAAAAAGGAAAAAATCAATATGAAAGCGTTGGCGCAGCAAAAAAGACGTACTAACCCAGATTATAAGCAAGCAGAGAATGCTGCACGAAGGATAAAAAGAGCAAACACTGAGTTTCGACTCAAGGAAAATGAATTGAGACAGCAATCAAGGAGAACAAAGAGGTCAGACGACAATTATAAACTTCACGACAACAAATTGAGACAGGAAACAAAGAGAAAAAAGAGGTCAGACGACAGATATAAACTTCATGAAAACAAATTGAGACAGGAAACAAGAAGAGTAAAGAGGTCAGACGACAATTATAAACTTCACGACAACAAATTGAGACAGGAAACAAAGAGAAAAAAGAGGTCAGACGACAGATATAAACTTCATGAAAACAAATTGAGACAGGAAACAAGAAGAGTAAAGAGGTCAGACGACAATTATAAACTTCACGACAACAAATTGAGACAGGAAACAAAGAGAAAAAAGAGGTCAGACGACAGATATAAACTTCATGAAAACAAATTGAGACAGGAAACAAGAAGAGTAAAGAGGTCAGACGACAGATATAAACTTCACGAAAACAAATTGAGACAGGAAACAAGAACAGTAAAGAGGTCAGACGACAGATATAAACTTCACGAAAACAAATTGAGACAGGAAACAAGAACAGTAAAGAGGTCAGACGACAGATATAAACTTCACGAAAACAAATTGAGAAAGGAAACAAGAAAAATAAAAAGATTTGATCACAAATATAAACTCCAGGAAAATGAGGCAAGGAACAAGAGCAGATCAGCACAAAGAAAACACAAAAAGTATAGACAGATGGAAACACACTGGCAAACAAAACGAAGACTAAATATAAAATCTCAAACACTGGCAAAGAGAGTGATGGTTTTTAAAGATCTTCTTAAACGAGGAGATGAGTTTATTTGTACATGTTGCCTGCAAACATTTTTTCAACATGGTGTTTACATTGCTTCAAAAAGTGTATATAAAACAAAGAATATCACTAAAGAAGTACTAGACAAATGTTTATCAGGAACCTTCAGCTGCAGCAACTGTGAATGGGTTTGTAAAACCTGTCATAAATACATATGTGAAAACAAGATACCTCCCATGTCAACTGCTAATGGATTTTTACTTCCTGAGTTGCCACCTGATCTAAAATCATGCAAGCTGACAGACACTGAAGAAAGGTGTGTAGCTCTAAGAATACCTTTCATGCAGATAAAGCAGCTGGGAGTTGGTAAACAACTAGGAATACATGTAAATACAGTCAACGTGCCAATGAACCCATCACATGTTGTAAATGTTCTACCTAGAAGATTTGAACAAACATCAACCATCCATCTGAAATTTAAGAGAAGTTTGAAATTTAAGGGGAGTTTTGTGCATGAAACTGTAAGACCAAGAGTCATATATGATGTCACGAAATACTTTATTGAAAATAGTCCCCTTTACAAGGAAGAGGGTGTGAAACTCGACACAGAGTGGGATGTTGCAGATGAAGAGCAGGAGTTTGTGTCAGAAGACGACAGAAATGACAGAGTGAAGACCACTGATGTTTCTGAGGACACATGGGAGGAAGTAACTGATGAAGAAGCACATGGTTGTGGCAACAGGGACACGCTACTTCAAAACATAGATTTCTCTGATGATGGAAAGCATGAAGAGGACAGAAATAACAGAGTGAAGACCACTGATGTTTCTGAGGACACATGGGAGGAAGTAACTGATGAAGAAGCACATGGTTGTGGCAACAGGGACACGCTACTTCAAAACATAGATTTCTCTGATGATGGAAAGCATGCCCTTCTTATTGCACCAGGAGAGAAAAATCACCCAGTTAGCATGTACATTGACACAAGTGCTGAAGAGAAATCTTTCCCTGTTCTCTTTGCTGGACTCAAAAGACCAGATAACAACAACCGAACGGTACCTGTGAAATATAGTACTATTTGCAAAGCTGAACTACGCAATAGTGACAGGCGCTTTGCCTCATCCATCCCAAACATGTTTTTTAAGCTGAAAAAACTGCAGTGTTTGCAAGTCCATGATATCGTGATGACAGCGTTAAGGAAAGCAAAAGGTACCAATTACACAGCAGGCCACTTGCGCCAAGAAGATGCACTTCAGAACATCCTCAATCATGATGACGGCTTCAAAATATTGAAAAATTTACGCTCATCGCCACCCTATTTCCAAGCAAAACAAAAGGAGCTTTTCGCAATGATAAGACAGTTAGGAATGCCAACATTCTTTGCAACCTTCTCAGCAGCAGAGACAAGGTGGACAGATCTACTTTTTGTACTCCGCAACAAATTTCAACAGAAATCTACCATCATAACACAAGCTACTGACATGACTTGGATGGAAAAGGCTGAACTCATCAACAAGGATCCAGTGACCTGTGCACGCCATTTTCAGTACAGATCTCATCTCTTCCTCACAAACATTCTTCAGTCACAGGTGTCACCCATAGGCCAAGTTGTTGACCACTTCATTCGAGTTGAATTCCAGCAACGTGGGTCCCCTCACCTCCATTGTGTTTTCTGGGTCAAGGACGCACCCCAGTATGGAATAAGCTCTGAAGATGAAGTTTTAAAGTTCATTGATAAGAACATCTCTTGTTCCTCCGATGTTCATGATTCAGACAGAGAATACTTAAATCTACAGACACACAAGCACACAAAGTCATGTAAAAAAATGGGAAAAAATGTCTGTAGGTATGGTTTTCCACTACCGCCTATGAGCCAAACACAGATACTTGAACCTCTTGACAGCGACTACCCTAAAGACATGCTCAAGAACCACCATAACAACCTTCAGAAAATACATGCAGTCTTGAAGTCTCTTGTAAAGGATGAAGATATGCCATTCTGCCAATTCCTTGCCAAGTGTGGAGTTTCCGAAGATACCTATATATTAGCTATAAGGTCAGGATTGAAAAGAAAGCAAGTATTCCTTAAAAGACAAGTGAAAGATGTTAGAGTTAATGCTCATAACATGGACATTCTGAGAATATGGCAGGCAAACACAGATCTGCAGTTTGTTTTAGATCCATGGGCTGTATGCGTTTACATTTCAAGCTACATGATGAAGTCTCAAAGAGGAATGAGCAACTTGTTGCGGCAAGCCTGTGAAGAAGCACGAGCAGGGAATCACACAGTCAGACAGAGGATGAGAATCATTTCCAACAAATTCTTGAACCACTGTGAAGTGTCAGCACAAGAGGCTGTCTATCTCTTGCTTCAAATGCCCTTGGTACAGGCTTCACGGGATGTCATATTCATCAACACTTCACCTCCTGAGCAGAGAGTTTTCATTCTGAAGCCAAAAGAACAGCTACAGGGACTACCAGACGATTCCACAGACGTCACATGTTCAGGGTTGCCTGAGAAATATGCTAATCGACCAAAAGTCCTTGAAACAGTGTCACTTGCAGAGTTCGCTGCATTTTTCCAAGAACACGTCAATAGGAAAACAACTACAAAAGAAGATGATTTTGAAAGTGATCAAGTAGATCTCACGGTTGAAAACATCGAACCAGGCATCAAGATACCTATGCCCAATGGGAACTATCTGGTGAAAAGACGTATCCCCAAAGTCATACGATATGTACATTTCTCCAAGGAAAAAGACCCAGAGTTATTTTATAGAGAGCTTTTGATGCTGCATACAGCCTGGAGAAACGAAGAAGATCTGAAAGGAAACAGTGGTGGTTCATATGAACAGGAGTTCCTTAGCAAGGAAACAGAGATCACTGATGCAACAAAGCGGTTTGATCAGTGTGGAGACGATCTTTACAAAGCAGTTATGGAGGTGGATGAGGAGACAGTGCTCGAAGCAATTGATGGAATTGCACCAACATCAAGACAAGCGGAGGAAGATACAAATGCTGAGACATGTGATGCTGCTGAGCACAGCATAATCTTTCCTTCTAAACCAGAACATAAGACATATGACACTGGCATTGATATGGGAATTGGCTCAAATGTCCATGTGGAGGCTATCATCAACAACAGGCTTTCGGATGAAGATTACCATGATCTTGCTATAAACCTCAATAAGGAACAGCAATCATTTTTCTACCATGTCATCCATACTGTGAAAACAAAAACCACTTCATTTCACGTTTTCCTTACTGGAGGGGCTGGGGTGGGCAAAAGTCACTTACTCAAATGTTTGTGCCAAGCTTTGTACAGATATTATGATACTACATGCGGCGAAAACCCAGATGAAATTAAGGTTGTTGTAGGAGCACCTACGGCAAAAGCAGCATTTGGAGTGAGAGGTCATACTCTTCATTCATTATTTGCCTTACCTGCCAACCAGTCCTTGGCGGAGTACCATAAACTGGACCACAGCACTTTGAACACCCTTCGTTGTAGGTATGCCAAACTTCAGATCTTGATTATTGACGAGATATCCATGGTTGGAGTGAACATGTTCAACTTCATAAATTCTAGACTCCAAGAGATATTTGCCACTTCCCAACCTTTTGGGGGTATCAGCCTCTTGGTAGTAGGTGACCTTTTCCAATTGAGACCAGTGCAAGATAGTTGGATTTTCAAAACATCTGATAAAGGGTATGGGCCAATTGCCTCCAACACATGGCAAGACTTGGTAGGCTTATTTGAATTGAAAACAATTATGCGACAAAAAGATGATGCTACCTATGCTGAACTACTCAACAGAGTTCGAGAAGGAAAACAAATTGAATCCGACTTGACAACACTCCAGTCAAAAGTGAAAGAGGCAAAAAACAGCTTCAATTTGTCTGATGTACTTCACTTGTTCACAACCAATGATAAGGTAAATGAACATAATGACTTCTATCTCCAGGCACTGCAGACACAGGGTTGTATGTCATTAGCTGTTGACTACACCATTGGTGATGTGACACCAAGTGCAAAACTTGCTGTTCTAGAAGTAACTATGAATCTACCCCCACAAAAAACACAGAACCTATTGCAACAGCTGCAAATCAAAATGTCTGCCCATTATCTTCTTGTTGTGAACATTGACACCACTGATGGACTCACCAATGGCGCTACAGGTGTTCTGAAACACTTTGATTCTGCAAATGGCAAGCCTCATACCATATGGATTCATTTTACTGATCCATCCATTGGGGGAAAGGCTCGTCAACAGTACAAAACCCTTTTCAAAACCCACATTGATAGATCTTGGACACCGATATTTACAGTTGACAGACAATTTCAAGTTGGCAAATACAGAAACATCAAAGTTGTGCGCCGGCAGTTTCCTCTGAAACCTGCTGCTGCCATGACAATCCACAAAGCACAGGGAATGTCCATTCCAGAAGTGGCAGTGAGCTTTCAAGGCAGAGTACAGACGCATATGGTGTATGTTGCACTAAGTCGTGTTACGTCACTCTCAGGCCTCCATTTGCTAGATCTTGACAGCAAGAAGATCACAGTTGACAAACTTGTAGTTCAAGAAATGGAACGGTTGCGGCAACACAGCTTGATTACTACCCTACCAGAGGATCCAAGTAGTGCATCAAACAAAGTCATTTGCTTGAACACAAGGTCCTTGCACAAGCATATCACCAGTGTAAGATCACATTCAAGTCTGTTGGCAGCAGATATTCTTATCATGCAAGAAACTTGGGCTTTGCGATCAGACAGTGCAGATTACTACAAGTTGGAAGGTTTTGATATGCCAATGCAATGTTTTACTCAAGAGACAAAGGACAGAAGACCACATGATGGCATCTTTATCTACTTGAAATCACATATTGAGATCCACAGTCTAACAAATGTGCATGATAAAAATGGCCAAGCTGTTCATCTTAACTTGAGCTCTCCAACAGAATCCTTTGAAGTACTGGCAGTTTATCGCAGACCAAATACACCGCTCACAGGTTTCTTCAACCTTGTAAACCAGCTGCCTTTAGGTGAAAAGACACTGATATCAATTGGTGACTTCAACGTCGATCAGTTAAAACCAAGCTCTGACCTTGTAAAACTTCAGAAGTTCATGTCTTTGAGTGGACTGAAGGCTACCCCGCCAAGTGAAACCACAGACTATCATTCAAGCTTGGATCATATTTATGTGTCCAATCTATCTGCTAGAACTGGTGTGATAGAAACCTTTTGGAGTGATCATAAGGCTGTCTGGATTTCTGTGTAGGTATGTGAAAGCAAAACAATAAATAGTATTATTTCATCTAAGTTTATTTTCTTACATTTGATAATGAAATTAATGGAAACTTCAAACAATATGTTACTAATTTGCTAATAAAAAAATTGAGATCAAACTTTCCTAATTGTCAATTCAAGTTCATATTTGTGACCTTAAATGTTATTGTTGTTCATGTATATGCATGCATTCAAAACATAACACAAGGTTTGCTCATGCCTTGAAAAGTACTTACATTTCATTTTGACCTTTGAACAATATTTCAGTAATTTAAGTATTGCATTGACAAAAACACGAAAGGTACTTTCCTGTCATTTAAATCAAAAATCCGGCTTCAATGCGGTCATCTCCGACCGCGGAACTCTTGTTTCTATATTATTTACATGTAATGGAAGGAGAGATACCAAAACTCGGTATGTTAACAATTCATTAGTATTTAATGTTAAAGTGCGTTAATTGTTTCTATGGCAAGATTCTAGTTATTTCTTGAATCTGTTTCTAAATGTAGCCAACCACTAAGTTAGTAATTTTGGATGCATTTGCATATTCGGATTTAAGACATTATTTCCATATGCATGTTACAATGAAAATTAGTATAAATTTATGATTTTTTTTAAATGACAAAGAAGTTACTTATGGTTAGCTTATTATGTTTTTCAGGAAACCAGTGCAAAATAATTGCTGTGCAAAACACGTTGTATCAAAATCTTATGTGGGTATTCACTGGCTTTGGCGGGAACAGTGGTGGCCTCCGCATTTGTTGCCGGTAAGGATGATACCCTCGACCACGTGAACTCGCAGGAGATGGCTGGTAATGACACCTTTCAGTGATTGTTGGCCTTCGAACAATGACTGGTTCATTCTCCTTTCTATTTTGAATGGGAGGAACAACAAAAGCTGGAACAACAGCCCTTTTCTCCGCTTTGAACTCACGGAGTTCATCAACTAATTGGCCCAGCGCTAAGCCCATCGTATGAACCGCTGATTTCAGTTCAAGAATCTCAGATTTGAGATCATTTATACAAGTGTCACAAGTTGACGTCGACGATGAAGAAGACGAAGACATGGAAGATACACTCCATGGAGATTTCGTAGGACACAAAATTCTTTTATTGGAAGAATGTAATGGTGACTCTGGAAAGTCAAAAGGTGACAAATCGTGTTCACCTAACATCTCGGGCAAAATGTCAACAGTAGGGGTACTGTGAATGGAATTCGTTTTTAAGCCTGACGATTCCATTGCAGATTTCAAAATGTCTGAAGACTTACGACGACTGTTAAAAATCAAACACGAATCTTCTTTTGAAAAGCGAACAATGTCCAAGGAAGTTGGAACATATGGATTGACATTTTTGATTAATGAAGCATTTTCATTTACGTTTTCATTATTAGCCAACATGGCATTTACAGTTGCCTCATGTGGAGGAAAGTTACATTTTTTAACATGACGATATAAATCCACTTCGGATGCACACACAAATTTGCAAATTGCACAATAAAATGGAACTTTGTCCAAAGCGACGTGTTTTTTGTAAAAATGATCAAAAACTTTAGATTTTTCGCCTTGATATTTTGGAAGGCAATGTTGGCATTCAAATATCCTGCCTCTATTGTTGATGTAAGACATTCTGAAAATACACAAAATTTTGTTTTAATACATGTTATAATATTGTAATACAATTATTTTTAATCTTTTTACCATGACAATCATTGTTATTAATGAGCTTAAACAGCATGCAAATAATAGTTTCTGTTTCTGGCAGAAAAACTGGCAGAATTTATCTGCATTGAATTTCTTTTATTTGGAAATCCATTTTGGGGGACAAGTACCCTTGTAAGGTTTCAATTTGTCATGATGTACAACTTTTACATCAGTCACAGATTTAGAAAATTGTAAAATATAATTTTGGTCACTAATTTTACTTTGGATGAGATATGGACCGGAGTATGGTGTTAACAACTTAGTGCATACTGCTTCGGACCTTTCTTCTCACATTTAAATACCAAACAATGTCACCAGCATTGTACTGATTAAATGTTTTTCCTGACCCGTTCAAATCTGTATGTCTTTTAGCAGCATTTTGTAAATGTTCTCTACAAATTTGATGGCAAGTTAGCATTTTATTTTTGAGTTTCAAGACATAATCACCATAAGAGGAGATCAATTCATTTTCACTGTTTGCAAAACTACCAAAAGCAATCTCAGCAGGTAGTCTGACCTCTCTACCCAACATTAATAAATTTGGAGTCAATTTTGTAGTTTCATTGGGAGTAGCTCTATATGCTGCTGCTAAACAACCTAAATTTAAATCCCAGTCAGTTTGATTATCAGACAGATAAGCCCTGATCATGCGTATTAATGTTTTATTATATCTCTCAGTTTGACCATTGCCTTTTGGGTTTCTACTTGTCGTTCTCGTTTTCTTAATTTCAAGCATTTCACATAATTCTGAGAAAATTTTACTTTCATAATTGCTTCCTTGATCACTATGAATAGAAATAGGGCATCCAAATCTTGCAATAACTTCATTTAGTATCACTCGAGCTGTTGTCTCAGCTGTTTGATCAGGTACAGGTATTATCTCCACCCACCTCGAAAAATGATCTGTCACTGTTAAAATGTACCTATTACCCCTTGGAGTATAAGGCAGTGGACCTAAAAAATCAGTGGATAATCTGTCTAAAACATTGCCTACTGTGAGTGTTCCTAACGGAGCTTTTGGATTTATTGTAGGTGTCTTGTTAGCACCACAATTGTCACATTGTTCAATCCATAAATGAATATCTTCCCTAACACCATACCAATAGTATCTCTGTAACAACTTTTCTTGTGTCTTTTTGCGACCAAGATGACCAGATAAGATACTGTTATGCATCTGATACAAAACATCTTTTTGTAATATCTTAGGAATTAATAATTGTAAAAATATTCCTGAATTATCCTTCTTATGAAAACGCCTAAAAATCAAACCATCCTTTATAATCAATGCATCCCAGCAATGCAAATAGTGACGTGTAACCACACTTTCTAAATTGGACATATTCCCATTAGGTTTGCTACCCAATGACAGCCATTTTAATATAGGCCCGATATCTTTATCTTTCATTTGCAAATCTATTATGTCTTGTATAGTAAAACTGTTTGACCATGTAATGTAATCATCTAAGGAACCAGTTTTTGACCTTGTAGTCATTGATCTACACACTGAACGATACACAGAATTGAATTTCAATCTGTAAACAGTCACTGTAATAAGTACTGTTAAAACAAGACTTATTGTCTCAAACATTGACCTTTTCATTAGGCCAAACAAAAAATATATTCCATTCAGACAACAGCTGAACAACAGTAATAATAATAAACAATCAACACTTCTTGTTGATTCTATATTTGTTCCAGTATTTGTAACCTTGACATAGACTCATTTACTACATGTATGTCGTTGACCTTTGAATCAGTAACTGAACAAGTCTTTAAAGGCTCATTGTATATTTTGTTTGCACATACATTTTGACTTGATATATCATGGATGTTTGAATCCATTTCTAACGCTCTTTTTCTACACTTGAAACATATTGGTCCACATTTAAGCATTTCCTCGGTATCAATATCTTGACAATTACAATCTTTTGGATTATCACTATCAGTATCACTCTCACTGTATGCCAACCTGTGACTTTGAAGTCTGTTTTGCCTATGCGAGTCAAGAGATTTATCCCTATTATTTTGCAAATCTAGATTTTTTAAAGCATTTGTTAACTCCTGGGTTACATGTAATAAAGAATTCTCAAGGCTTGCAACTTTTGCCTCAATGTTTGAAATACTTTGACTCATTGCTTTATTATCATGAGTGTCGCCAGCACTCATATGTAACTTTGAACTAGTCATACACTGTGACTGTCCATTATAAGAAGAACAACATTGTTCATCTGTGTTAATAATTTGTAATTCTTCACTATTTGAATGTTCAACATTCTGCCTCTCATTCCTAATTTGAATGTTATCATTTTCTTCACGAGCTCTATGTCGTGTTAACACCATATCTCTGTCCATAGTTAAAAAAGATTGAGAACGGTTTTTAAAAAAATAAATAATTTTACAAATATAATTTATCCATTTATTCTAATGCAAATCCATTAAATCTGAACATTTAAATTCTGCAGAAATGATACAAAATTGGTAGTATGGAGTTTTCGCTGCCACCAAAATATGTCACGACTCTGACTTTTGTGAAAGTAAATATCTTCGGAAGCGGTAGCGAATCGTGTCAAGATAAATTTCTTTTAGTTAAGAAGTGAAAAATAAACACTTTTTATAAATTTTGTCAAACGTATCATTTATTATTTTCATCATATCACACATTTATGAACATAATACATTTATGTCAATGATAACATTACATGAGAAAAGTAAGAGTTATAAGTTAATAATTGTGTTAAAATTCTGCAAGTTTTCTGTTAAAATTCTGTGAGTTTTCTGTTATAATTCCGCATGTTTTCTGTTATATTTGTATGTTTATATTTCTTTTTCTTATGAGGTTGTCAATTACAAACCATCAACTTTCAAAGCCTTTGTCTTTCTTTTATTCTCATATTCTTGCGTTATCACCTACCGACCCAACCGTTCTGGTTAGAGTGATTCAAACTCAGAACTCACGGCCTTTTATACTCTCAGAAATTATGTTACCGCAGAATTCTGCTAAGTATTAGAATGTCATAACGTGAACAGCAGAAGACTGACAGAATCACCAATAACTTTGGATTGTTCAATGAAAAATATAACATTTCAATATGTATTAACAATATAATATATAATACTACATAAATTACCTGCATATTTGCTATTTTAAATGCAAATAGTATTTTAAAACAATAAAAATTGATGCAGTATAAAAACAGTTTACAGCAGATTGTTTACGTAATAGTGACGTCATTCTCAGCTACAACGCCACCTAGGGTTTGCAAGAATCTGGATTTAAACTCCAACAATCGCGTAGCTGGTAATCCAGGTAAATTTTCAAGTCTGTTATCATTAGAGTCTCATACAATACTATAACTTAACTGCAGACAGCATTCGAAACATAGGTTAAATATCAAATAGTAAATAAATATTACCCCACCCACTAAGGTTTACATGTGTTACAATATGCAAAAAAACAATCACTTTTTAACAATAATTATTCAGCACTACAATTTAATTGCACAAAATATGATTCAAGATGAGGCAACAATCATAGTCAGCCATGGCAACCTAAGACTTACAGTCCCTTACCTTGGTGCCATAGATCATGACCTGGCGGGTACATATGCCCTCAGTGAAGGCCACCATGGTCAGAGTGGCTGTAGACCCACCCTCAAACTGCATGTTCACCACCTGCAAGTCATTATACAGATGAGGGCGCCTCATTCGAGCAAAGACATCATTCAGACAATGGCCTCATTTTAACCAAGAAATCATACAGACATGGGCCTTATTGTATCCAAGACTTCATACAGATATGGGCCTTATTCTAACCAATACAGCATTCAGATAAGGGCCTTATTTTATAACCAATACAGCATTCAGATAAGGGCCTTATTTTAATATAGACATCATACAGACATGGGCCTTATTCTAACCAAGGCATCAAACAGATGTGGGCCTTATTCTAACCAAGGCATCATACAGACATGGGTCTTATTTTAACCAAGGCATCAAACAGATGTGGGCCTTATTCTAACCAAGGCATCATACAGACATGGGTCTTATTCTAACCAAGGCATCAAACAGATGTGGGCCTTATTCTTACCAAGGCATCATACAGACATGGGTCTTATTTTAACCAAGGCATCATACAGACATGGGCCTTATTCTAACCAAGGCATCAAACAGATGTGGGCCTTATTCTTACCAAGGCATCATACAGACATGGGTCTTATTTTAACCAAGGCATCATACAGACATGGGTCTTATTCTAACCAAGGCATCAAACAGATGTGGACCTTATTCTTACCAAGGCATCATACAGACATGGGTCTTATTTTAACCAAGGCATCATACAGACATGGGCCTCATTCTAACCAATACAGCATTCAGATAAGGGCCTTATTTTAATAAAGACATCATACAGACATGGGTCTTATTTTAACCAAGGCATTATACAGATGTGGCCTTATTCTAACCAATACAGCATTCAGATAGTGGCCTTATTTTAATAAAGACATCATACAGACATGGGTCTTATTTTAACCAAGGCATCATACAGATATGGCCTTATTCTAACCAATACATTATACAGATGTGGGCCTTATTTTTATAAAGACATCATACAGACATGGGCCTTATTCTAACCAAGACATTATACAGATGTGGACCTTATTCTTACCAAGGCATCATTCAGGTGGGGCCTTATTTTAACCAAGGCATCATACAGACATGGGCCTCATTCTAACCAATACAGCATTCAGATAAGGGGCTGATTTTAATAAAAACATCATACAGATATGGGCCTTACTGTAACCAACAAGCCATGCAGATATGGGCCTAACATTCTAGTGATGAATCCCCCCCCCCCTTCGATGATTGTTGTTTGGGTTCTAATTAGAACAAGAAACCGTCAGAGACGGTGATGCTCCCCAAAGTTTTTTTTGTCACAATATTGCACTATATATTCAGATAAAAGGAAACGTCTTGAGGGGCATAACTTAAATAGCCCAGACAAGAATTGCACTATATGTACAGTTTATAGAAAGTTTCAAGGGGCCATAACTCTGTGAAAAATCATCCGACCATAACCGGCTGATAATATGCACATCTCCTGTTGGTGGTGAAGCTTCCCATGAAGTTTCATTGAATTCCCGTAATAAGTTGCTGAGAAATAGCTCTGACAAGAATTGCACTTTATGTACAATGGACAATTTCAAAGGGCCATATCTCTGTGAAAAATCATCCAACAGAACCGGCTGATAATATGCACATCTCCTCTTAGTAGTGAAGCTTCCCAAAAAGTTTAATCAAATTCCGGTCATTAGTTGCTGAGAAATAGCCCGGATAAGAATTGCACTATATGTAGAGTTAATGGAAAATTTCAAAGGGCCATAACTCTGTGACAAATCATCCGACCAGAACCGGCTGAAAATATGCACATCTCATTTTGGTAGTGAAGCTTCCCATAAAGTTTCATTGAATTCCGGTTATTAGTTGCTGAGAAATAGCCCGGACAAGAATTGCTCAATATGTACAGTTAATAGAAAATTTCAAAGGGCCATAACTCTGTGAAAAATCATCCAACCAGAACCTGCTGATAATATGCACATCTCCTCTTGGTAGTGAAGCTTCCCATAAAGTTTCATTGAATTCCGGTCATTAGTTGCTGAGAAATAGCCCGGACAAAAATTGTGTTCGGACGGACAGACAGACACACACACACGCGCACACACACGCACGAACAGACAAAGCAGCGACTATATGCTCCCCCCCAAAAAAAAATTTTGGGGGAGCATAAAAAGGGATAATGAATTTTGCAATTTTATGTAGGTTAATGCAAGAAGAATATGCTTAACCTCATATCATAAAAACTTGCATGAAAATATGAATGTTGTACATTGAAAAATGCAAGGGTTCCTTGTCTGGCAAGTTTTTGTCTAAGGACAGACCTCCATCGTGATAACAGTATTCATGTTTCTATTCTAAAGAGGTGGCATGATAAAGATTGATACAAATAAAGTTCAGTGTTACCAAGTAATATACAAATTGTTTGAACATAACATTATGTATTCATTATAAGTAAAACTATGTTGATGAACATGGTCACTGGGTATGTATGGTAAACCCCATTATGTGGCAACTCAATGCAAAGGCACTTCTTTATTTTCATCTTATTGGCAAGATCTCATTTAAAAACATGAAATGGTCACAGTTGTGCCATGAGTATTATGCACACTTGGCAATCCAACTCAGTAACATTTCTCTAATACTCTTAATACCTTTATATACCTAATAATACAATCAACACAACATTTTGTGTTTTTTCACCATTTTGGGAATGGGGCTGGGTCTCTCTTTGGGTTGGGAAAAGTTGCGGCGTTTTGACAAGTCTGCACAGGCTAATCAGGGACGACGCTTTCCGTCTAAATAAGATTTTATCTAATAAGAGAATTCATTTAAACGAAAAATGACATAAAAGCGGAAAGTGTCGTCCTTGATTAGCCTGTGCAGACTGCACAGGCTAATCTGGGATGACACTTTACACACATGCATTAAGCCCAGTTTTCTCAGAACACGTTACATATGTACCACTCACTGGAACCTTTTTCTCACTAGGCTGACATACAAACAGAAAAAACAAGAGATGTGTTCGTCAGAAACACAATGCCCCCTATTGCGCCGCTTTGAATTTAAAAAAAAAAAATTACCTTTGACCATTAGGGATGACCTTGGGGGATGACCTCAACCTTGAACTTCCACCACTCAAAATGCGCAGCTTCATGAGAACTCCGCTTTGAAATTTATTTTTTTATTTTTTTACCTTTGACCTTGAAGGATGACCTTGACCTTGAAGGATGACCTTGACCTTGAACCTCCACCACTCAAAATGTGCAGCTTCATGATAACGCCACTTTGAATTTTGTTTTTGACTTTTGACCTTGAAGGATGACCTTGACCTTGAAGGATGACCTTGACCTTGAACTTCCACCACTCAAAATGTGCAGCTTCATGAGAACGCTGCTTTGAAATTATTATTTTTTATTTATTTTTTTTACCCTTGACTTTGAAGGATGACCTTGACCTTGAACTTCCACCACTTAAAATGTGCAGCTTCATGAGATACAGATGCATGACAAATATCAAGTTGCTATCTTCAATATTGAACAAGATGTGTTTGTGAAACACAATGTCCCCCTATATGACGTTTGACCTTGAAGGATGACCTTGACCTTGTGAAGGATGACCTTGACCTTGACCTTTCACCACTGAAAATGTGCAGCTCCATGAGATACACATGCATGCCAAATATCAAGTTGCTATCTTCAATATTGCAAAAGTATTCATAAAATAAGTGATTTGGGCCACATATATTTGACCTCTGACCTTGAAGGATGACCTTGACCTTGACCTTTCACCACTCAAAATGTGCAGCTCCATGAGATGCACATGCATGCAAAATATCAAGTTGCTATCTTCAATATTGCAAAAGTATTCATAAAATAAGCGATTTGGGCCACATATATTTGACCTCTGACCTTGAAGGATGACCTTGACCTTGACCTTTTACCACTCGAAATGTGCAGCTCCATGAGATACACATGCATGCCAAATATCAAGTTGCTATCTTCAATATTGCAAAAGTATTCATAAAATGAGCGATTTTGGCCACATATATTTGACCTCTGACCTTGAAGGATGACCTTGACCTTGAGCTTTCACCACTCAAAATGTGCAGCTTCATGAGATACACATGCATGCCAAATATGAAGTTGCTATCTTCAATATAGCAAAAGTTATTGCAAAATGTTAAAGTTGGCGCAAACAGACCAACAGACCAACAGACAGACCAACAGACAGACCAACAGACCAACAGACAGGGCAAAAACAATATGTCCCCCACTACTATAGTGGGGGACATAAAAAGTTATGGCCAATGTTAAAGTTTTCGGACGGACAGACGCCATATATTTGATATTTTACCTTGAAGGATGACCTTGACCTTCACCTTTCACCACTCAAAATGTTCAGCTCCATGAGATACACATGCATGCCAAATATCAAGTTGCTATCTTTAATAGTGAAAAAGTTATGGCCAATGTTAAAGTTTTTTTCGGACGGACGGACAGACTGACATACACACATACTGACATACTGACTGACGAGACAGTTCAACTGCTATATGCCACCCTACCAGGGGCATTAAAATGCTCAACAAGTTTCATGAAGATTGAACAAAATTGTGACTTGTAGAGTCTCAAAAGCTTCGACTTATTGTTCTGACAATAGGCGCGCTGTACTCAGGCACATACAAGAAGGCAGGAGATCCTACCTGATTAGAGACGACATCATTGTCCATATTGTATACACAGCGACCATACGGTCCATCCCTGAGGGCCTGCGTGACATTCTCTATATCTGGTGTATCACATATGACTGACACTGGCCAGCCTGTGTGACCCTGAAATTACATGATCAGAGAAGTCATGTACTAGAGTGATTCACGCATGGAAGTAATGGGCTTTGTAACCACTATAAAAACAACAAGGTGAAAAAGTACATACACTATTTGATTCTTATTTACAAATGGAAATTTGTGAGACAATCTGACATTTTCAGTAATTGAAAAACATTTTCTGCTACCTTTAAATGAGTGAATGTGCAAATATTATCTGTCTGCAACATTGTAATACCTTCATGAAATACACACTACATTATATAAATATCACAGGTGTTAAGGGGTTATTTAAATATTGAACCCAGGGGAGAGTGATGACAAATGAGGCCAATTGCCCAGGTCAACATAAGTATTTGAGGCCGCAATATTTACTATACCCTGAACAATACATCTGATACTTATTAAATTACTTCCAAAGCCCATGCTGTAGTCTAAGTAACAATCAATTAAGATTCATGCAGATTTTATATGAACATTCATAAACATTTATTTTGATAAACAGGACCAACCTATTGTTAATTTGAAAATAACTGTTGATAAACCATGCTTATTAGAAATTAGATATGTTTTCTGTATTGCCATGAATGGTCAGAAAGCAAAAATGTACTGTTAATAAAACATTTTCCAAACTGTTTTCCAAACACTTTTTTTTTTTTTAACTTATCTTAAAAGGCAAAGGCTTTGTCACATACACTTCAATTTCTAATTGAGAAACAATAATCCAATTATTTGTATGTACCGTTTTCACAAACCCTAGATAGAGCTTTTTAGCAGAGTAAGGACAGGTAGTCTCAACGTGAGCAGGACAGTCCAGGCATCTGTCTGCAGCATCTTTGGGCTGAATACACAATAACACAGGGACATGAATATATGGCTGCTTTAGATTATTTTCGCAGAGTAGAACTGAAAATGTATACTACAGACTGTTTTATCACTCTCAACATAACAGGTCCAGCAAAAGAATTTTTGTCAAATATTATATCCTGTTACTTCGACCAATTAGCAGGTACAGAAATGAATGGGTTCAAAAGGTCACTTCATTTTTCCTCTGACATTTGAATCTGTTTGTAAACCACCATAAATTGGAGAAACAAAAAATGAAATACAAGGCTATTGTCAAGCAAAATTGTCCCCTACCGGCTCAACCGTTGTCAGAAATTCCACCATTTTAAGATTTAAAAAAAAAATTTTGGTTGCCATAGCAATTTTTGACATAGGAACGAAATGAAATGACGTGCATAATGTCCATATTGCCATCTATCCATGTTGGAAGTTTTGTGAAAAAATATTAAGAACTTTTAAAGTTAACGCAGGATCCAGAAAACCACCATTTTCAGCAGTATTTCTAGTCTATTTGTTGCCTTAGCAACCAGAATTTTTGACGTAGGAACAAAATGAAATGACGTGCATAATGTCCATATTTCCATCTATCCATGTGTCAAGTTTCATGAAACAAGGGCTGTTTGTAAAACATGCATGCCCCCCATATGGGCTGTCCGTTGTAGTGGCAGCCATTGTGTGAATACGATTTTTGTCACTGTGACCTTGACCTTTGACCTAGTGACCTGAAAAGCAATAGGGGTCATCTGCGGGTCACGATCAATGTACCTATGAAGTGTCATGATCCTAGGCAAAAGCGTTCTTGAGTTATCATCCGAAAATCATTTTACTATTTCTGGTCACCGTGACCTTGACCTTTGACCTTGTGACCTCAAAATCGATAGGGGTCATCTGCAAGTCATGATCAATCTACCTATGAAGTTTCATGATCCTAGGCGTATGCGTTCTTGAGTTATCATCCGAAAACCATTTTACTATTTCGGGTCACCGTGACCTTGACCTTTGACCTAGTGACCTCAAAATCAATAGGGGTCATCTGCGAGTCATGATCAATCTACCCATGAAGTTTCATGATCCTAGGCGTATGCGTTCTTGAGTAATCATCCAGAAACCATTTTACTATTTCGGGTCACCGTTACCTTGACCTTTGACCTAGTAACCTCAAAATCAATAGGGGTCATCTGCGAGTCATGATCAATGTACCCATGAAGTTTCATGATCCTAGGTGTATGCGTTCTTGAGTTATCATTCAAAAACCATTTTACTATTTCTGGTCACCGTGACCTTGACCTTTGACCTAGTGACCTCAAAATCAATAGGGGTCATCTGCGAGTCATGATCAATGTACCTATGAAGTTTCATGATCCTAGGCCCAAGCGTTCTTGAGTTATCGTCTGACAACCACCTGGTGGACGGACCGACAGACCGACCGACAGACCGACATGAGCAAAGCAATATACCCCCTCTTCTTCAAAGGGGGGCATAAAAATATTAAGAACTTTGAAAGTTATCGCAGGACCCAGCAAAGTGTGGTGGACGAACGGACGGGCGGACTAATGGACGGACTGACAGACGGAGCGCAAACCATAAGTCCCCTCCGGTGAAACCGGTAGGGGACAATAAATGAATGAAAATACTATTATGTTGGTATACGGACATTTTTCCCTTCGGACATTTGCCCCTTCATGAAATCAGGACTAAACGGACATTTGATCGTGACACTCAAATTCTCAAGGTGGACATTAGCCCTGCACTCAATTTCTCAAAGTGGTCATTTGCCCCTTTGGACAATTGTCCTCTATTGCATTATTATTGATAATAAGAATACTTAAACTAATTTATGTTACAGTTTTTTTACCATTAAAGAGGTGGTATGCAATTAATTAATTAATGAAGATATTGATCTAGAGCATCAAAGTTAAAGCATAATGGTAATTAATTATTACTGTTATAGTTGTAATGGTTGTGAAAATGTAAGATATTTATAAACTTGTGTTATCAAAATTGGTATGAAACAAGCATGTTCAGGTAAACATATTTGAAAAAGAACATTTATAAAAAAGGAAAATAAATGTACAAAAATAAATAATTCTAAAATTATTTTATGACAAAAATAACACAATTTTAACGACACAGTTGAGTTCTGTTTAAATTAAATTCATTTGAAAGTACAATTATCAAAAAGAATGAATCGCATGTATAAGCTATAAGCATATCATGAATGAACTCTCTTCAAACCACCATTGAATTCACAATTAAAGGCACTATAGAAATAGAGGGGCAAATGTCCGAAGAGGCAAATGTCCACCTTGAGAATTTGAGTGAAGGGGTGTATGAAAACAGAGGTTACGCCGTAACTCTTCTTATGCGATAATTGTCAAGTTCCTTTCGCAGTAACTTTAAATTATGCAATATCTGTGCCACGGAGTATAGAGACTCAACTCCTGGCGCGATCACCTTTTGGGGGCTTAGAAGACAACGCAACACACGCGTCTTGTATAATAAAATTCTTCACTTTATTGATTGACGCCAACATATATTAAATGAAGTGCAGAAGACGAAGATGTTAAGACCTTAAGACTCGAAGACGTTAAGACGGTTATCTGCAATTTAAAAAGTTACCTAAACATAACACAGCATTCAATCAGACGCATGCATTATATAAAATACATGATTTAACAAAAAGTCGTATGGGTCATGATACAAACAATATCTCGTGAATACATAATTGTACATTCATACAGATCACACTTATACATCAATCAATTAACATATAACATTATGTGTGGTTTTCCTGCCCTTTACCAAAAATCTAATCTTATTAAGATATCAAAAATTTACTGATAAAATGTTAGGAATACTATCAATAAGGAAAATTAATTCTCTCATAAAACTGACAATTATGAGGTAACACAAAATATTACTTACTGCATATTGCTATCTGTAGTCCCCAAAAATGATTAAAAGTTGTGCCAGACCCACTAGTTTCAGAGTCTACTAGCACATGAGTGACCAACCTACTTGTTTCAAGGTTCTAAGTACACTGAAGAGTTGGGCGACTTGAAATAGAAATTCAAATAATTATTATGCATGAGTTTTAGGCCTGACCAATCGAAGTTCAAGAATGGCCCCTAAACATCAGATCTACTTATAACTTTTGCCTTATATGGAGCATCCCTGCTCACCTTGGAATGCCCTGTGTCTGTTTATTCTAACAACAACAGTGACACTAGCAGAGGTTGCAGCTCGGAGAAACTGTCATTTTAATCAAAAATTATGGTCCTAGCAGATATGGGAAATGAACACAACACGCCCATTTATATGTCCACCCATGGCAGGTGGTTCCTGCAAGTCTTAGTCTCTCACATGGGGCAAATTTCCACCTTGATAATTTGGTCAAAGAGGCAAATGTCCGTTAAGTCCTGATTACATGAAGTGGAAAATGTCCGAAGGGGCAAATGTACTACATTCTGTTATGTTTCATCCATTTAGATTGCATTGTATTGACATTACAAAAGAAATTAACAAGAGCACCGCCTTGCGGGTGCAGACCGCTCATCTATTTTCTTTTTAAAGGTGAAGGGACTCTCATTTTCAATCACAAAGGAGGGAGGAGTGGAGTGAAGAGGGGTGTATAGTGTGGGGTTGTGGACATTTATTACATTATCTTCCAAAAAAGCGAAAAAAAAAAAAAAAAAAAAAAAAAATCGGGGGGGGGGGGGGGGGGGTATAGTGTGAGGGTGTGGTGATAATTTGTGAGATGATCTTAAAAAAAAAAAAAAAAAAAAAAAATCAAAAAAAAAAATTTGGGGGGGGGGGTGGGGGGGGGTGGGGTGGGGGTATAGTGTGAGGGTGTGGTGGTCATTTGTGAGATGATCTTATAAAAAAAAAAAAAAAAAAAAAAAAAAAATTAGGGGGGGGGGAGGGGGGGGAGGGGGGGGAGGGCACGGGGGATGGTTTGGGTGAAGTCTATTGTGGTATGTCAGGTAAGAGTAGTTTCATCAAAGTATCAATCAAATCTAATCATAAATAAAGAAGTTATGGCAATTTTAGCAAAATTTAATAATTTGACCTTGAGAGTCAAGGTCATTCAAAGGTCAAAGTAAAATTCAAGTTGCCAGGTACAGTAACCTCATGATAGCATGTAAGTATTTGAAGTTTGAAAGCAATAGCCTTGATACTTCGAGTGGATCGAAACACAAAATTTAACCATATATTAAAAGTTACTAAGTCAAAAAAGGGCCATAATTCCGTAACAATGACAACCAGAGTTATGCAACTTGTCCTTTTACTGTACCCTTATGATAGTTTGTGAGTGTTCCAAGTATGAAAGCAATATCTATGATACTTTAGGGGTAAAGTGACCAAAACATAAATCTTAACAAAATTTTCAATTTTCTAAGTATAAAGGGCCCATAATTCCGTCCAAATGCCAGTCAGAGTTACATAACTTTGCCTGCACCGTCCCCTTATGATAGTTCATAAATCTTGCAAGTATGAAAGCAATAGCTTTGATACTGTAGGAATAAAGTGGACCTAAACACAAAACTTAATCAAATTTTCAATTTTCTAAGTATAAAAAGGGCACATAATTCTGTCAAAATGCCAGTCAGAGTTACATTACTTTGCCTGCACAGTCCCCTTATGATAGTTAGTAAGTGTTGCAAGTATGAAAGCAATAGCTTTGATGCTTAAGGAATAAAATGGACCTAAACACAAAACTTAACCAAAATTGTCAATTTTCTAAGTATAAAAAGGGCACATAATTCTGTCAAAATGCATGCCAGAGTTATCTAACTTTGCCTGCCCAGTCCCCTCATGATAGTAAGTAAGTGTACCAAGTTTGAATGCAATAGCATTGATACTTACTGAGAAAAGTGGAACTAAACGCAAAACTTAACCAAAATTTGCAATTTTTTAAGTATAAAAAGGGCACATAATTCTGTCAAAATGCACGCCAGAGTTATCTAACTTTGCCTGCCTAGTCCCCTCATGATAGTAAGTAAGTGTACCAAGTTTGAATGCAATAGCATTGATACTTTCTGAGAAAAGTGGACCTAAACGCAAAACTTAACCGGACGCCGACGCCAACGCCAACGCCAACGCCAACGCCGACGCCGACGCCAAGGTGATGACAATAGCTCATAATTTTTTTTCAAAAAATAGATGAGCTAAAAATGTGGCTTAAAAAGTAATAAGATATGGTAAGTAAATTCTATCACACAGACATAAATGATTAAATAATTTGTTTCTCTACATACCTTATCACTGCTCTGTACATACCTTATCTCCGCTCAACATACCTTATCACCGCTCAACATACCTTATCCATGCTCAACATACCTTATCACCACTATGAAAGTGACTGAGGTGACCAAACGAGGAGACCCTCTCACATTTCCTGCCAGACATCCAGTAGCAGATGAGGTCTACATCATGACAACACTTGGCCAGCAGTGAGAACGAACTGTAACTCTCCTTGTGCCAATTACCGCGCACAAAGGAGTGGGCAAAATGCCAGAAACCCACCTGCAATTGCAGGACAACCATACAATTCTTAAAAGTCATAGATTATAAATTATGACACTTATTTTGAAACGTCCAAGTTTGGCTGACTTGTTTTCTGGACATGATTTAGTTCCCAAAACTCTTTCTTTGTATTCCTGAATATGATTACTCTTGTATAACGTTTTATCCTCCAAATTTTCTGTACAATTTAAGAAATAAATTTATTAAATCCATCATTTATGCATGTATATATTTTTTGAGCAAAACATAAATATTGTAGTTGCATATTTTGTAATTTGTAAAGACATTTTTGTCGAACTTATTGTTTATATTCAATTTAATAACCATCTGTATTGAATAGTTGAACAAAACTTTTTATAACAAGTGCATATTTTGTTATTTGTGAAAAATCACACACAATAAATTATTTTAAATATGTGATAAACTGTATGCGATAAAGTTTATATTTAGCTTATAGAAATTGTATTAACGTTTTTTATTTCAGTAATTTCTCCAGCTACATTTAAGTTAAGCGTAACCTGCCTTCACAGAAGTTTCTCACTGTAGTCTTTAATTTTAAATCATTACAAAGATTTTAAAAGAATACCGAAACCAGTGTCTTACAAAACAAGAGCTGTCAGAGGACAGCGTGCTCGACTATTCGAGTGCTTGACAGTATAACGTAAGCCATCATGGGGAAATTGTTCATATTCAGTAATTTATTAGAAGATCTTCAAAAATAAAAAAAGGGAAAAAAAATTTAGGGGGGGGGGGGGGGGGGGGGGGTAGGGGGGGGGTAGGGGGGTGAGAGGGGTGTATAATGTGGGGTGTGGTAATTTATTAATGATGTTTAAAAAAAAACAAGATGTGTTTGTGAAACACAATGTCCCCCTATATGATGTTTGACATTGTAGGATGACCTTGACCTTGTGAAGGATGACCTTGACCTTGACCTTTCACCACTCAAAATGTGCAGCTCCATGAGATACACATGCATGCCAAATATCAAGTTGCTATCTTCAATATTGCAAAAGTATTCATAAAATAAGCGATTTGGGCCACATATATTTGACCTCTGACCTTGAAGGATGACCTTGACCTTGACCTTTCACCACTCAAAATGAGCAGCTCCATGAGATGCACATGCATGCCAAATATCAAGTTTCTATCTTCAATATTGCAAAAGTATTCATAAAATGAGCGATTTTGGTCACATATAATTGACCTCTGACCTTGAAGGATGACCTTGACCTTGACCTTTCACCACTCAAAATGTGCAGCTCCATGAGATACACATGCATGCCAAATATCAAGTTGCTATCTTCAATATTGCAAAAGTATTTATAAAATGAGCGATTTTGGCCACATATATTTGACCTCTGACCTTGAAGGATGACCTTGACCTTGACCTTTCACCACTCAAAATGTGCAGCTTCATGAGATACACATGCATGCCAAATATGAAGTTGCTATCTTCAATATAGCAAAAGTTATTGCAAAATGTTAAAGTTGGCGCAAACAGACAGACAGACCAACAGACCAACAGACAGACAGGGCAAAAACAATATGTCCCCCACTACTATAGTGGGGGACATAATAAAAATGGGGGGGGTGGGGGGGGTAGGGGGGGGTGGGGGGTGAGAGGGGGGTATAATTTGGTGTGTGGTAATTTATTAGATAATGTTTAAGGAAACAAAATGGGTGGGGGGGAGGTTGAGGGGGGGGGGGGGGGGTGAGGGATTCTGGGTAGGGGCGTGGGGTATTGCTTGGGTGGAATCCATTGTGGTATTCAGGTAAGTGTTGTTTTGTCAAAGTAATTATAAACTGTGATCATAAATAAAGAACTTATGGCAATTTAAGCAAAATGTTCAATTATCTAAGTGTACAAGGGGCCATAATTGTGTCAAAATGCTTGATACAGTGGTCTGCTCTTGTTTATAGGTTGGGGTCATGTTGGTAAACAAGTATGCAACATATAAAAGCAATATGTCAAAGGATATAGGAAATATTTGGGGTAGAACGCAAACTTTAACATAGATTTATCAATAATATTCATATTTTAAGTATAAAAGGGGAAATAATTATAACTAAATGCTTGATAGAGTTGTCTGCTCTTGTTTATAAGTTGGGGTCATGATGGTTAACAAGTACATATGCAAAATATGAAAGCAATTTGTAAAGGGACATTGAAAATAGTTGGGGTAGTACGCAAACTTTAACATTTGCTGCATAATGTAAGTGGAAAAGGGGCCATAATTATGACAAAATGCTTGATAGAGTTGTCTGCTCTTGTTTATAGGTTGGGGTGATGTTGGTAAACAAGTATGCAAAATATGAAAGCAATATGTCAAGGCACAATGAAAATATTTGGGGTAGTACGAAAACTTTCATATTTTTTGCACGCTTACGCTAATGCAGACGCTAACGCCGACGCCGGGGTGAGTAGGATAGCTCCACTATATATATTTTATATATAACAGTCAAGCTAAAAATAGTCTTCCAGTAAATCAACAAGAATGATTTAGAGACTATAGCATTGAACATCTCAATTCAGGAGAATACTGTAACCTACAAAGCATTTTCTCAATGGATTGTCCATTTAAACATGCAGTACATACTGGCTCAGTATGGTTGATGTTGACCACATCTCCAATGGCCCCGCTGTCTATGATTTCCTTCACTTTCTTTACCCAGGGGATGTACCGGAGCACATGACATACAGACAGTATCACATTGTTCTCTTTGCATGTAGCCACAATCTCTCTACAGTCTGCCTCTGTTACCTGCAAAATAGAGGTAATGAAACTCCACAGGTATACATTGTTTGAAGGTAAATTCTTACTTTTTCTGCTGGTATTCTATTTCATTACAAAGGCAAGCGACAATTGCAATAATAACAAGAGATTGCCAAGCAATATGGTCCCCTACCGGTGAAACTCCACCATTGTCAGTATATATATTTATTTTTTTATTTGTTGCCATAGCAACCAGAATTTTTGATGTAGGAACAAAATTAAATGATGTGCATAATCTCTATATTGCCATCTATCCATGTTTCAAGTTTCATGAAAAAATATGAAGAACTTTTAAAGTTATCGCAGGATCCAGAAAAGTGTGACAGACTGACAGACGGAGTGCAAACCATAAGTCCCCTCCAGTTTCACCAGTAGGGGACAATAATACCCATCCTGTTTAGTCTTCAATAAAATCTTTTATCATTCTTAACATAAAATGTGACCAATTAGAATTCTTGTTTCATTTAAAGCTTCCATTTCCATCAGTTAAATACATTTTGTACTTGCATATATGCTACAATTTTCTGGCAAAAATCAGCACATTTTTTTAGCTCACCTGAGCACAACGTGCTCATGGTTAGCTTTTGTGATCGTTTTTTGTCCGTCGTCCGTCGTCAACATTTTGCCTTGTGAACACTCTAGAGGCAACATTTATTGTCTGATCTTCATGAAATTTGATCAGAACATGTGTCCCATTGATACCTCGACTGAGTTTGAAACTGGGTCATGCTGGGTCAAAAACTAGGTCACTAGGTCCAAAAAAGAAAAACCTTGTGGACACTGTAGAAGTCACATTTGATGCCCAATCTTCATGTAAATTTGTCAAAATGTTTGTCTAAATGATATGTTGGTTGAGTTCAAAAATGGTTACAGTCCGTTGAAAAACATGGCCGTCAGGGGGCATGGCAGTATTCCTTATATGGCTATAGAGAAACCTTGTGAACACTCTAGAAGTCACAATTTTGCCCAATCATCATGAAACTTGGTCAAAACATTGGTTTCATTGATATCTCAGACGAGTTTGAAAATGGTCCAGATCGGTGAAAAAACATGGCCGACAGGGGGCGGGGCAGTTTTCCTTATATGGCTTTTGTAAAACCTTGTTTACAATCTAGAGGCCACATTTATTGTCCAACCTTCATGAAATTTGGTTGGAAGATTGGTCTCAATTATATCTTGGATGATTTCGAAAATGGTTATGTTTGCTTGAAAATTATGGCTGCCAATGGGCGGGGCATTTTTCCTTATATGGCTATATATGGCTTTAGTAAAACCTTGTTAACACTCTAGAGGCCACATTTATTGTCCAATCTTCATGAAATTTGGTCAGAAGATTGGTCTCAATGATATCTTGAATGAGTTCCAAAATGGTTACGTTTGCTTTAAAAACATGGCTGCCAAGGGGCGGGGCATTTTTCCTTATATAGCTATATATGGCTATTGTAAAATCTTGTTAACACTCTAGAGGTCACATTTATTGTCCAATCTCCATGAAACTTGGTCAGAAGATTCACCCCAATAATATCTTGGACGAGTTAAAAATTGATGCTGGTTGGTTGAAAAACATGGCTGCCAGGGGGCGGGGCTTTTTCCTAATATGGCTATTGTAAAACCTTGTTAACACTCTAGAGGCCACATTTATTTTCCGATCTTCATGAAACTTGGTCAGAAGATTTGTCCTAATGATATCTTGGATGAGTTCGAAAATGGTTCTGGTTGGTGGAAAAACATGGCCACCAGGGGGCGGGGCATTTTTCCTAATATGGCTATATATCATGCTTTAGTAAAACCTTGTTAACACTCTAGAGGCCACATTTATTGTTCGATCATCATGAAACTCGGTCAGATGATTTGTCCCAATTATATCTTGGATGAGTTCGAAAATGGTTCTGGTTGGTGGAAAAACATGGCCGCAAAGGGGGCGTGGCATTTTTCCTTATATAGCTATAGTTAAACCTTGTTAAAACTCTAGAAGCCATATTTGTTGTACGATAATCATGAAACTTTGTCACAAGATTTGTCCCAATGATATTTTGGATAAGTTCGAAAGTGGTTCCAGTTGCTTGAAAAACATGGCCACCAGTGGGCGGGGCATTTTTCCTTATATGGGCATATGAATCTTCATGAAACTGTGTCAGTATATTTGTTTAAATGATATCTTGGATGTGTATGAAAATGGTTCTGGTCCAGAGCTACATATAAGCTGCGTATAAATACGCAATCAAAAATAGGTGGATAGGCAATTTTTTCAAAATCTGTGCGTACCGGTATGCAAAACAAATCGCCGATACCCAATTTGAGCCGCCTTCTATGCGTAATGAAAAATCCCGTTTTGTTTTGGCCGTTTTGACTCGAGTCTTTATTGACAAGCGCTTGTTTTATCTGGTAACGTATTAACCAATCGTTTAGATGATAACACATGCGAGTCAAACATTTTTTGTTTGGCGTCTCGAGGCAGACGAAAAGTTCCGCAAAAAAAATAAAAATAAACATATAGATTCCTTTGTCGTGGTAAATAAATCTAAAACAATTGCAAAGGGCATGGTTAATGACATTATTAACTCCATGTTTTGTTCCATGGACATCTGCGGTAGTATTTTAGATGAACTTGTTGATGGGGTGCACAGAGGGCTGGACCGGTGTTGGGATAGTATAATAAAGTGTGTATAGACCGAAAATGCAAACAAATTTTTTTTTTTTATTTAATTAAAGCAACAAGGGTTTCAACTAAAAAAATTATTTTCTGACAGCCATCAATCAGATATGTTTAAGCTCTCCAAAATAAGATTTTCAGTGCCTTGTGCTAAAAGTTGTTATTGTTTATTGATAGAGCTTTGTCTTAGCTACGTCTTAATGCCAAAGTGGTTTATTTGTATTATTTTTTTGGCAATGCAACGGGACTCTGATCGATGGCTGTCAGAAAATAAAACAAGAGCACCGCCTTGCGGGTGCAGACCGCTCATCTATTTTCTTTTTAAAGGTGAAGGGACTCTCATTTTCAATCACAAAGGAGGGAGGGGTGGAGTGAAGAGGGGTGTATAGTGTGGAGGTGTGGACATTTATTACATTATTTTCCAAAAATGCGAAAAAAAATGCAAAAAAAAAAAAAACATGGGGCGGGGATTCTTGGGTGCGATGGTTGGACGGTATTTCAAACATAAAATAATAAAATTAAATATTTGTGTTCTTTAACCGTTTAAAAAAAAATTAAATTTGGGGGCGGGGGGGGGGGGGGGGGGGTATAGTGTGAGGGTGTGGTGGTCATTTGGGGGGGGGGGTATTCGGGTGGGGGGAGGGGGGGGGGTGGGTTGGGATTCTTGGGTGCGATGGTTGGACGGTATTTCAAACATAAAATAATAAAAATAAATATTTGTGTTTTTTTACCGTTTCAAAAAAAAAAATTGGGGGGTGGGGGGGGGGGTATAGTGTGAGGGTGTGGTGGTCATTTGTGAGATGATTTAAAAAAAAAATAATAATAATAGGGGGGGGGGATTCGGGGTGGGGGGAGGGGGGGAGGGCACGGGGGATGGTTTGGGTGGAGTCTATTGTGGTATGTCAGGTAAGAGTAGTTTTGTCAAAGTATCAATCAAACCTAATCATAAATAAAGAAGTTATGGCAATTTTAGCAAAATTTCATAATTTGACCTTGAGAGTCAAGGTCATTCAAAGGTCGAGGTAAAATTCAACTTGCCAGGTATAGTAACCTCATGATAGCATGAAAGTATTTGAAGTTTGAAAGCAATAGCCTTGATAGTTAAGAAGTAAAGTGGATCGAAACACAAAATTTAACCATATATTCAAAGTTACTAAGTCAAAAAAGGGCCATAATTCCGTAAAAATGACAACCAGAGTTATGCAACTTGTCCTTTTACTGTACCCTTATGATAGTTTGCGAGTGTTCCAAGTATGAAAGCAATATCTATGATACTTTAGGGGTAAAGTTGACAAAACACAAAACTTAACCAAATTTTCAATTTTCTAAGTATAAAGGGCCCATAATTCCATCCAAATGCCAGTCAGAGTTACATAACTTTGCCTGCACAGTCCCCTTATGATAGTTAATAAGTGTTGCAAGTATGAAAGTAATAGCTTTGATACTGTAGGAATAAAGTGGACCTAAACACAAAACTTAACCAAATTTTCAATTTTCTAAGTATAAAAAGGGCCCATAATTCTGTCAAAATGCCAGTCAGAGTTACATTACTTTGCCTGCACAGTCCCCTTATGATAGTTAGTAAGTGTTGCAAGTATGAAAGCAATAGCTTTGATACTTACGAAATAAAATGGACCTAAACACAAAACTTAACCAAAATTTTTAATTTTCTAAGTATAAAAAGGGCACATAATTATGTAAAAATGCACGCCAGAGTTATCTAACTTTGCCTGCCCAGTCCCCTCATGATAGTTAGTAAGCGTACCAAGTTTCAATGCAATAGCATTGATACTTTCTGAGAAAAGTGGACCTAAACGCAAAACTTAACCAAAATTTTCTATTTTCTAAGTATAAAAAGGGCACATAATTCTGTCAAATTGCACGCCAGAGTTATGTAACTTTGCCTGCCCAGTCCTCTCATGATAGTTAGTAAGTGTACCATGTTTGAATGCAATAGCATTGATACTTTCTGAGAAAAGTGGACCTAAACGCAAAACTTAACCGGACGACAACGCCGACGCCAAGGTGATGACAATAGCTCATAATTTTTTTTCAAAAAATAGATGAGCTAAAAATTGAGTTGAAACCCGTGTTAATATTATTATATTTAATTTTGGTTTTGGGCATTTTCGGTCAAAATACACTATATTATACTATTCAAACACCGTTCCAGCCCCCTATGATGGGGTGTGTTATGTTTCCAAAACGAAAGTACTGGCCCATATTGGAACAAAAACAAGTAGAAACGCATTCGATGAGTGGGTTGAGAAATTCCATTGTTGAATCTCTTAGCAGAAAGATGGAACAACCTACACTGCAATTGAATACATAACAGTGACTTTATGTAGGTACGGTTTTGAGAAGCTAAATTCATGTTTTATTGCAATTACCCAATTCACTTGTTTGTTTTGGTACAAATACCCAATTATTTTTTTTTAATAAGCGGGTATGATACTTTTGGATACCCAATCACGTGTTCCCAATTACCCAATTCATTCTTATTTTGAAGGGTATTACCCAATTACCCCAAAAAGCTTATCTGTAGCTCTGTTCTGGTCTGTTGAAAAACGTGGCTGCCAGGGTACCCTAATCACTAGTCATGAAAGTTGGTAAGAACATATTATTTAAATGACATCTTGGGCTGCACAGAACAGGTCATTTCCTTTGAATCTCAGGTAAGCGACTTTGGGCCTTTTAGGCCCTCTTGTTTTGTAATTGTCCTAACATATTTGACCTAGTGGCCAGACACCTTAAAGTGATGTATCCTTTCAGTTCGTAAGGCATGCTCATCACAAACTATTTATTTTATAAATCAAATTCTGTTAAAAATTGCCAATTAATTTGTTAATAAAATTAATAAAATTTCTAAAAAAATCGGGCCAAAATGAAATTTACTTCTGTGATTTATAAAAACACATTATTTGGTATTAAAATCACTTATTTCATCTGCTTGTTTACCCAAGCTTATCTTATCCACAGTTGTCAAAATAATATAGTATCAAAACTTCTATTTGTAGCAATTAGCTACCACATCATACATTGCAGCATCAATATCTCTTGATCACCGATATCACTTTTCCTTGGTTAGTGAGTGTTTTTGGCGGTACAAAATCATAAAAGCGGAACAGTCCCAACAAAATCAGGTATATGGATGTAAACAAGTTTGCTATGAAAATGTGAATAAGGTCTCATTTTACTGGAAAATGATAACCAAGCACAATTGTTTTGCTGTAGTATTCAGTGTTTTTTATCTACTTTAAAGTCATGGAAAACCTTTAATGAAATTTTCAATTTAAGTACTTAATACAGCAAGTGAAAATGCTCTGAAGACACCATCCAGTAATCCTAATACGCTTTCTTCCAAATATATATACGGAGAAAGCTATGTGTACAATACCCTAGAGTTACTTCATTGAATTCAATTTTCTATTATAGTTTTTTTGGTGGGTGCAGGGGGTCATCACTATCACATACTTACCGGTACTAACAAACCCAGGTTTTTTTTTTGGCCCGATCCCAATCGCAAAAAGTATACTTTTTTCCCAAAATTTGCTAAAAAATTCCAAATAGTGAAAAGAAAGCGCTAATGACATCGGCTGTTTCGCTTTTTAACAAAGTGAAGTACAATCCGGTCTCGTACGGGTTTTAGACGTGATTTATTCTATTCTTGATTTTATTAGACTTTAGATTTGGATAATGTCAGCATTATTCGTGTGCATGATATTCTACGTGTTGTTCAGGCGCTTATTATATTTGCAATAAATTTCAAGCGTTTTGTGATTCGGCTGAATGGAAAACAAAGATGTTGTGCAATTTGAAATACATGTTGTATTATGTAAACAAGGGCTGTTTGTAAAACATGCATGCCCCCCATATGGGCTCTCCGTTGTAGTGACAGCCATGGTGTGAATATGTTTTTTGTCACTATGACCTTGACCTTTGACCTAGTGACCTGAAAATCAATAGGGGTCATCTGCGAGTCATGATCAATCTACCTATCAAGTTTCATGATCCTAGGCATAAGCGTTCTTCAGCTATCATCCGGAGACCATTTTACCATTTCGGGTCACCGTGCCCTTGACCTTTGACCTAGTGACCTGAAAATCAATAGCGGTCATCTGCCAGTCAATGATCAATGTACATATGAAGTTTCATGATCCTAGGCATAAGCGTTCTTGAGTTATCATCCAGAAACCATTTTACCATTTCGGGTCACCATGACCTTGACCTTTGACCTAGTGACTTCAAAATCAATAGGGGTCATCTGCGAGTCATGATCAATGTACCTATGAAGTTTCATGATTGTAGCCATAAGCGTTCTTGAGTTATCATCCGGAAACCATTTTACTATTTCGGGTCACTGTGACCTTTCCCTTTGATATAGTGACCTGAGAATCAATAGGGGTCATCTGCGAGTCATGATCAATCTACCTATAAAGTTTCATGATCCTAGGCATAAGCGTTCTTGAGTTATCATCCGGAAACCATTTTACTATTTCGGGTCACCGTGACCTTGACCTTTGACCTAGTGACCTAAAAATCAATAGGGGTCATCTGCCAATCATGATCAATCTACCTATGAAGTTTCATGATCCTAGGCATAAGGGTTTTTGAGTTATCATCCGGAAACCATTTTACTATTTCTTGTCACTGTGACCTTGACCTTTGACCTAGTGACCTGAAAATCAATAGGGGTCATCTGCCAGTCATGATCAATGTACCTATGAAGTTTCATGATCCTAGGCATAAGCATTCTTGAGTTATCATCCGGAAACCATTTTACTTTTTCGGGTCACTGTGACCTTGACCTTTGATATAGTGTCCTGAGAATCAATAGGGGTCATCTGCGAGTCATGATCAATCTACCTATAAAGTTTCATGATCCTAGGCATAAGCGTTCTTGAGTTATCATCCGGAAACCATTTTACTATTTCGGGTCACCGTGACCTTGACCTTTGACCTAGTGACCTGAAAATCAATAGGGGTCATCTGCCAGTCATGATCAATGTACCAATGAAGTTTCATGATCCTAGGCATAAGTGTTCTTGAGTTATCATCCGGAAACCATTTTACTATTTCGGGTCAACGTGACCTTGACCTTTGACCTAGTGACCTGAAAATCGATAGGGGTCATCTGCAAGTCATGATCAATCTACCTATCAAGTTTCATGATCCTAGGCCCAAGCGTTCTTGAGTTATCATCCGGAAACCACCTGGTGGACGGTCCGACAGACCGACCGACCGACATGCAAAACAATATACCCCCTATTCTTCGAAGGGGGGCATAAAAAGATTCCTAAGCAAAACTTTGGCGGCAAAACAAAAACTGTGAATTTTTTTAAGCAAGCATCATTTAATAAACAAACATCGTCAAGAAGTACAAGTCTTCCCATTGAAACTCCTTCCATTGTTAATGATAGTAATTTACATGTAATAACAAGTGACTCTTTTGCATCGTCATCGTTGATTTCCAAAAGCAAAGTGCTGACTGATATTCAACATGTCGAAAGCAGTAGTTCTTCAAAAGAAGTTGAAGCGCCTCCTAATAAAATGGTACCTGATGTGACTGAAGACTTTGTGTAAGCTTATTATGTGGAAAACTGTTGATCATGATGGTGTAAATTGGTGTTTGTGGTGTTTGTGATTAAAGATGCTGAACTCATTCATGTAGTTTTAAATCCCAATTTATTTTTCCAATGTATTGAAAATGCCGATAAAATCCCAAATTTCAAAGCCATGGGCTATTTTCCCAAAAAGCTGGGGAAAAAATGCAAACTTTTATTTACACTAAACAATAATGACATGCTGTGGACTTAAACGACATTAAACCGCACTTACAGCCATAGGTTTTTCAAGTAGAATATGATAACCTTTCTTCGCAAATGCAATAGCTGGTTCCTGAAACACAAAACATGTCAAGACCATGCTTCATGTGAAGAATGTTCATCAATACTTGTAAGAGACACATGTATATGCACTAAGAGGCAACTGCATCAAAATATATCAACTTACAAGAATCTCTCAAATAAATAACAATATAGTAATGATGCATAACCTTTAACATTATCCTAATAAAAAATAACATTGTTAATAAATAAGAGTAAAATAATAATAGAATAATTGAACACTGCTTTATTTAAAAAAAAACATTATACTAAGGTTATAAAGTTGTTGGGCATTGCTCATAACAATGTATTAATCAAAGAGTGCACAGTCTTTCTTTATCTACTAAATGATTATGCAATTTGTACCTGTATCATCTAGAACCAATTCCTAAAAAAAGCTTTGAGTATGCTCACTGATATATACAAAAGTATTTTCCAGACTGTGTAATAGAAGTTAAATCATAGCCACAAATGAAAACCAAAAATACAAAATATGTGTCTGACCTTGTGCAATCTGTCAGGTGTACATATGATCACACAGTCAGCAAACCTCTCTAGGTCTGCAGCATCCTTCCAGTCTGAATCAGATCATAGAAAATATGGTCCATGCTAAAAATTAAATATGGGCCTTGCTCTGTTAAAAGGGGGTTTAATGCATGTGCGTAAAGTGTCATCCCAGATTAGCCTGTGCAGTCTGCAAAGGCTAATCAGGGATGACACTTTCCGCCTTAACTTGATTTTTACTAAGAAGAGACTTTATTGAAGCAAACAATGTCATAAAAGCAGAAAGTGTTGTCTCTGATCCCGGGACGACACTTAATGCAAATGAATTAAACCCCCTTTTCACAGAGCACTGCATATATAGTCTATAACTATAAAAATGTCTCAGACATGGATAGATTTAATTGTTTCCCAGGCCTCAAAAAAACAAAAACAAATACAGGTTGTATTCGTAACTGTAAAGATTGAGCAATCTATAAGAAAAACAGTTGCATTAATTCAAGAAACAACATCATCTTGGCTTTTGTCTATTTTATTGCTGTAGTTGATTACAGTCTACCAAATGAAACACATTCTTCGATATTTCATTCCTCTAGTAGTAAAACCTGACCTAATATTTGCTTTTTTTCACACTATTTTCCACATATTTGAACACACACTATGGCCCCTTCCCTTAAGCTTTATGCAGGATCAACATATCATCAACGTCATTCTCATAAAAATGCATATGTACAAGACACTTATATTCACTTATACCAAATGCTTCATATAAATTAAATGTTATTCTTTACAATGGCGATAAAACAAGCATTTATGATGAAACAAATATTCCAACCAATATATTGAATTAATGATATTTGAAATCCAAATTGAATCCCTTTGATCCATTACCAAACAATCCCATCTCTATTAATTAAACAAACTATGAACCTTTAAATGCATTCTTCTCTGCAATGTCAAAAGCCTTCACAGTCCTGTTTCTCTGAAAGTCCCTGGGCTCACACACACCAATAATCTGTAATCATTCAACAAACAATCTTAGCAGATCAATAAGGAAATCAAATATATGTATAGCAAAAATGTTTAAAAGTCATTGATCAATTGAGACATTGTTTACGTCCTCTTGTGAAGAACCACAACTTTAATTTAAGATTCTCAATCTGCACTATTAGTGGAGACCAAACATGTGATCTTTTTAATTGTAAAACATTACTGGTAACTTAACATAATAGCATATTACAAAAAAGGTGACAAATCATGAAAATATTTCCAAGTGAATACAATTTAACTGACATTGATATTTGACAGGGATCTACCATGCACTTATGTTTTATTGATAGTTACCCAAAATATTTCATAATAAATCCTTGGACAAACACCCTTAGACAAAAAGGTGAAACAATCTATGTTTGTCTACTGTTTTATTCAATAATAACACAGGGGTCTCACTAGGATTTTAAAACAGGAGTCCTTGGACTCCTTTCTTGAAAAAAGTAGGAGTCTATAAGGAAAAAATAGGAGTCCCAATAAATATTGCACAAGTCTTCAAATATTCATAAAAAAAATCCATTTAAATAAAGAATGAATATATATAATAATATAATTGTTGGTTTCATTATTAAAAACCCAAATACAAAATGCACATTAAGAATCCCACACATTATGTTCTCTTTATTGTTACTTAAAAAAATCAAAGCGCTGAAGGCACTGAATTTGTTCGCTGTTGTGTAATCTTAGACGCTACTCAGTTTTCAAAATGATGTTATAGTTTTTTATATCACAAGTTTGAAATGACCACAACCCATTGAAACACAGGTCGAGATGATTTTTTTCCAAATGATTGATACAGCTAATCAGTGTGCACAGGCTAATCTTTTGACATGCATTAAGCCCTGTTTTTTCCTGAAAGCAGCCAATTCGTACAGATTTCAATGATAAACACTAGACTGGCCAATGTTGTCTTACAAGCTGTTATATACACACTATGTACTGTACCAGTGAGAACAGGCAGATGCGGTGGTTATAGCAGGCGCTTTTAGCATTCGTCTGCTTAATTTTACTGCAGTTATCCACACGGCAGTCATAGGTTACGGTTCCTAGTGTAGCTAAGCCCATACTAATTTGCAAAATTGCGTCTGCATTATTTGTGAGCTAACGCTCACAAATAAAAATCAAGTAGACAAAAATAAAATAAACAACTCATTAAAGGAAAGTGTGCATAAACGTGCTTCATATTTACATACACACCACACTTATATAAATTTACTTTTTTTGTAAACAAAACATCATTACCCTGCAATAATATTTCCATTTGAAACAACAATAAAACCTGTTAAATACAAAAGTCTTTGACAATCACAACAGTGTTACCAGATGACATCAATGAAACCTATGCCTGAAAAATACTGCAAGTTGTGAATGGTGTTGGCAGAAATCAAAGGTCTTTGAGGGGCAAGTTTCTAGGAAGTTTTAATTGTAAATTTGTAAAACATCAGCAAGTCCCTATTTTAAAGGCGTCAATGAATACTACATTACTGGAAGCATGCTCATTCTGTCAGATAAATGATCAGGGCTTAGCTCCCTAGAGGATGGGATGTGGGAAAACTATAGAACAATTTAGAAACATTACTGCACTTGATTTATTTGATTTTAAACAGGTGTGAGGAAATAAATTGTATTGGCTTAAGTTTAAATAGGAGGTTGCCCTACAGGTTTTGTTTGTTAATGGATTGACTTGAAGATCCCAGTTATTCAAAAAGGTGGGTCCTGGGGACTCTCAATTGGTTTCAAATAGGCGTCATTTTTCAAATTTATGCATACAAATACGCTTGATTAAAGCCAGATTATACAATTTTTTATATGTGTTAAATTGTAATATATTGATAAATTATGTTACAATCACACAAAATAGGCAAGAAAAATTATACATTGAAGACGAATTTCATAAAATGCAGCAACGACAAATTACCACCCCGAGCCGATTGTGACGAAGATATTTCGTACATATTTTCCTACAATAACCAAAGCATTCGTCTTTTTAGGTAGTATTCGTGTGTCGTATGAATAGATATCGCTGCAGGAATTTAAAATGAACCGTTAAACTAAATTTAGATTCACATGGTACATGCATGATTTACATGCTGGCGAATTTGACTGTACAGCCTTTTTCGATTTCATAATTAAATATCTGGCTTATTATACATTTTTTGACACATGTTCTTCTTAACTTTTATTTTTATTTATATTAAAATTTAAGTTTATCAAGTTTTTTACACATTTTATGAAAATGAATAAATATTTGGCAAAATCGTATAATCTCGCTTTGAGCGTTTCCGAGAGCCCTGATAACATGAGTATTTTATACTTCAAAATTTCTGTAAAAACTGTACCTGTAACTGGTCAGGATATTCCTTAGCATACCAGGGGTAGCCATTGCCTCGTGAGCCGGCTCCCACAACGATTCCTGTCTTAGGCCGTGTCTCCATTTCAAATCTTAAACAACAACAACCCAGCATATGGTTTACTGCAACATAAAATCAAAGGGCACCTTTGATATCGAAATAAAAGTTTTCATCATCAAGTTAAAGGCATTAAGAAAACTTTAAAAACTTTTAAATAAACCAACACGAGTCAAAATTCAGTAAAATTAGGCTCAATATTCAAAGTAGTCCATATAAACGGACTCCCAGAGCCTTTGATAATTTTTGCTATGGCGGCTCTGGCAGTCCATATGCACCCCTTCATAAACATGGGTGCAGTTCAGCGCAGCGAATACGTGCGCTTCACTAAACAGAAGTTGTTCGAGACAAATTGAGGAAAATAATGAATAAACTTCATAAACATGTTAAATTTACCTGAATGGCAACCTACGGATGTTATCCTTTGCATGCACCCTATAAAAACACTACGACGTTTCAACACACTTTTCTCGCTGACATGTTTATGTTTAAATTTGAAACAGTGTATTCTGTATAGAATACCACATCGTTATTGACTTTATAGGCTGGAGCACATAACCCGACGTGCAAAATATTGGTGTACTGCAACCTAACCAATAATGGGTCAATTTTCCAATATGGCGGATACAGCGTACAAAACAAAACCTAAGTCAATAAAATCAATTATTTCTTGCTTTAATGGTACCATTTGGATGAGTTTGTGGATTAGATACGTAAACTTTAATAAGTTCTTGCAGTTTCAGTGTTCCTTAACCCTTGCATTTTTGATAACATTTTGCACCCATGGACAAGAGAGAGCGCATTGCAACTCGAAGCAGCCCATTGGGCTATAAAGCTTAGAGTTGAATTATTGCAACTATATTCAAAGACATGTTCTCAAAAAACAGAAAACAACCTGAAAGTAATTAACATGCTTCTGGGAAAGGACAAATAAAGTAAACATGTATAGTTTAAAAGTTAAAACCATTACTAAAATACTACCCCTTTAATTTATAATTTTTAGGCCAACCTCCAACAACTCCTGCCTTTTACTTTAGTTCTTCTTGAATGCTCTGAGCTTTTATGAGTACATACGTACAGCTCATAGTTCTTCTTAATAAAACCAAATTCAATGTAAAAAAATAATGTCTCACATATGTCCATAAAATCGAGTTCAATCAGCCTAATATATCGTAACAAACACAATAAATGTTACCATCGACACCCGTTTGCGTGTATTTTGTTGAGAAATGCTCAAAACATAAACTTGATAACAAATCGTTTATGGCTGAAGTTGTGAATTGTCGATTAGTGCAAAGCGAAAGAAAATTGTTTTCACCGTAGTATCTGACGATCTGATCTTATGGTAGCAGTTGAAATTGTACTGCGTATAACAGTGTAGTTTGAATTAGGACACATTCTTATTATTATTCTCGCTGCGATCGGATAAGTGGTAAGAGTCTGTGCTTTTAGATACAGCATTGTAGAAACAGTTATTGCGCTGTATACAAATTGAACTGAAAATCCGGAAAAAATGGATGTAGTGTCGGGTGTTCTTACATGCCTAGAGATAAGGCTGTATTATGGAATACTTAATAAATATTTTCTTTTTTCATGCTATACAATTTAGTATTTAATTAATTAACGGAATGAAATAAATATTAGCATAATTGTATATAAATGTATGTCTATTTATGTACATATTGTAAAGCTTGATACTGTGTGTGATTATGAAATTAATATTAAAATAAAAGTGCATAGATGTATGTCTCCTAGTGTACATATTGTAAAGCTTTGATAATGTGTGTAAATATTGAAATACATATTAAAATAAAAGTATATAGAACCCGTCCCTTGCAGTTGTCTATCCGTATGGTCGTTCGTTAGTGGGAGACAGTGAACTGAGAGACGTTTAAGAGAGTTGAGTGCTTGAGGCTGTCTGTATTAAAGACTTTGTTGACTAAAGAGATGGGTGAAAGTGTGTTATGCGAAGGGAAGGTTGCGTTTTAAAGAATTGTTCTGTATGTGAGTGTGATCTTTGTCAGTGTTGTTCGAGGTGCTGTGCAAAATGCGAATGTGTTGGTGTAATAGGTGTTTTGGAGAGATTTTTCATTTGATTATTGTCACTGATTAAAATGTAATGATAAACAGACAAGAATAACAAGCGAATAATATATATTTATACTGGCATTTCCCCAGGAATTTGGTCAGGCACTGCGGCAGGCGGTTGTTTTCGAATTCTTTATATACTTTCTAAATGTTATAAATCAAATTCCACACTACTTTGGAGCTACCAAATCACAACATTTCTTTTAATATTTATGTATTTGTCCTCAGTTCATTTCATTCAAGTCATATATTATAATATTAAAGAACAACCAAAAAAAAACAGAAAGCAAAAAAAATATTGAAAAACATTCTGTGACCCATGGAAAATCTTGCTTCCAACTACTGGTCGTTTATTAGATTGTATTCTGTCATGCACAAAGACTAGAGAAAAATGTGTTGCAGGTATATAGCGAATTTCGTAAATATGAAAAAAACTGTATATCTATTGGATCTGAATATATTTAATATTGGTACTGTTAAGCTATAGTTGCCGTTAAGAAAATAATGTGAACAAATTTTAAAGTCTCTATAACGCTCAAAATCAACGAAAATTTCGTTAAAGGGATCTTTTCACGCTTTGGTAAATTGACAAAATTGAAAAAAGTTGTTTCAGATTCGCAAATTTTCGTGTTAGTTATGATATTTGTGAGGAAACAGTAATACTGAACATTTACCATGCTTTAATATAGCCATTATATGCATCTTTTGACGATTTTAAAACCTAAAAATTATAAAGCGTTGCAACGCGAAACGATTGCATAATTTGGAGAGTTCTGTTTTTGTCGTTAAATTTTGTATAACTACGAAGATTGCTTATATACGGTATAAAATACTTGAAGGATGTGTACACGGCGGAATAGCTCAGTAGGCTAAAGCGTTTTTACTTCAGGACTCTGGCAGGACTCCAGGGGTTACTGGTTCGAAACCTGCTCCGGGCAATGTTCTTTTCCTTTTTTTAATTTTATTCTTGATTTTTTACTGGAGCTTTTACGATCCAATGTTTACATTTATCAATATAAAGCATTTAATGAATAAGTTAAAAAATGCCAAAATCTGTGAAAAGGCCCCTTTAAGTATTTCATAAAATAAAGTTAACACCTCCAAAATTTCAACGCTAGATGTGATATGATTACATAGATTTTTGTAGATACAAAATGCTTATGTTTATTTATTTGTGGCCACAATTAATTCCCGCGAATATATCTATTCATACGACACACGAACGCCATTTTAGTGTCCATGTGTCGTATGAATAAATATGCAAAACAATAATGAAAACCAGCATTTTGCATCTACAAACATCTATTTTACCAGTCCACATCTGGCGTTGAAATTTCGGCAATTGCCATAAAGAACACTGATTTTTAATTGGTTAAGTTTATTTTACGAACAATTGTATGAACTGTTCTTTGATTTTGAGTAGTAATGTTACTTTAAATGGTCGAGATCAATCAAATAAGACGTTTGATTCCAATTAATTGTATTTATAACTTAAATTACGCACAACCACAACACACATCAGTTCAGTTTATTTTTTAAGCAAGTTCTTTATACTTTTTTATTTTCTGCAATAGTCGTAAACAATAAAAATATTTAAAAGATTACTGTGGCGTAGAGGATATGGTGTCCGCCTAGAGATCGGGAGGTCAAGGGTTTGAACCCACTGGGAGCGTTCCTTTGATCTCCCCCAAAAGACACCAAGTACTGGTTCTAGTCCCAGGAAACGGACTTGACAGCGTTTATATAAGCATACCGCTTTCGGTGCAATCGAGCTACAATAAATAGGTTTAAACTAATTAAAATAAAACAAACAAAAAAATTGAGCATATCTTTAATTGCTCTTACTCCACATGTACCGGTAATAATAGACCATTATCGGCCATTATTAGGTGACCAACACCTTAATTGATCCCCATGAACGACCTGTAAATCGTTCATATCTAAGCCCCTTTTGCACACACCGCTGATAAGAGCGTGCATGTGGTGATTGAACATTTGCCGAATGCAGACAGCAAGAGCTTGTGAGAATTTCAAGTGCTCGCATTTTAGCCCGCTGGGCTAAAATCGCCTGTGGAAATCATAATTCTTATAACCCATGAATTACACTTTTGTTATTTTCTATTTTGTATATGGCTAAAAGCAATTGTATGCTTTAGAGCTAATACATGTTGCTGCTGTAGATGTTGTATTATAATTCCCTTACGGCAGATCTAAGGGTCGTTGTTCCTTTTGTTTCTTCCAAAAGTCTGTTGTCTGACTGCTATTCATATACAATTAACATTAGTATTAATTGAAATTTGAACAAATTATATATAAAATTTCTGTCCATTTAAAACAAATATTTGATATTTAAAAATAAACTTTCTTAAAAACATAAATTGTATGTTCGGAGAAAAGCATAGGTAAATAAGGTAAACAGTTTATTGGTACATGTTGTTGTAAACACACCGCGTGCGTTCCTTTAATTTTTCTTTTGGTTAATAAAAACTGTTTCACAAGTTGACATTTACATTTACGGTTGACATGTTTGAAACTTTGATTAAAATCTTTCTTCTGCGAGCACACCATATCATGTAAGTTATCTTAATTTGCTCATTATAGATATATTGACGATCTATTTGTGTTAATTCATGCCAGAAAATAATCTATGTTGCTTATTTTACCAATAAATCAGCGCCCAGAATCTAGGCGGTAAAATTGCTATGGTAAATCGAGAAACCAGTTGCAACTCCCAGGACCCGGAGGGTCAATAGCTGGGAGTTGGATTATTGCAACTACCTTTTACTTCAAATGCCAGTAAATTAATTTTTTGAGGAAAAGTGTTCCAGGTCTGAAATCTTTTTTTTTTTTATTTCACATATTTTTGTCTTACACTATTTTATACGAATCTCAGATTCTCTTGTGACTTCAAATGTAATCCTAATTGGTATATCCGAATATTTACTAGTGTAAACTCATTTTATATTTAAGCTTATTACAAAATTCTTGGATGTAAAAAACCATGTATTTGAATGCTGAGCATAATGAAAGTGACTATGGTAACTTTAGAATTGAATGACAACCTCACATTCATGAAGAAGAAGTTGCAATTTCAGATGACGAGTAACTATTTTCGCAATATCCTGTAAATAAATAACACGTTTTGTAATAACCGCAATTTTGAAGGTTACACACTGTACTATTTGGAAAATAATAACACGGGAAGTTTCTATTGATTGACGATTCTTGTTGAATAGTTTGTGGCTTGTAAGGAATATGGAGACCAATAGCTATATTTATAGTAAATGGTTTTTCATAACTACAACGTAAATTTGCGAATCTTAAAAGTTTTTTTCATTTTGTTCATTTACCCAAATGTGGAAAGATCCTTTGTCTGGTACATTGTTCAAATATATACTGACATTTCATAGATCAACATTAGAAATCATGGCACATTGTATAAATACTGTTGATCACATACGTTTTTTGTAAACTCTGCATACCGGTAAGCATTTATTTTATACAATGCTATTCAGCACTAACTTTTAAACTCTCTTATGCGCATTTTTAAATGATAAATGCTATGCATACTTATATCAAAGACCTATAGTGTAATCTATAGGTCTTTGCTTATATTAAACATTTATTCGATTGTATGTTTCAAGCTTGTGTTTGTTGTTGTAAAACACTGGGTATATAAAACAATGAGCTATATTTGTATATGCAGGGCCGTACCCAGGAAATGTTGACTGGGGGGGCCCAAACGGGGAGGGTGTGGGAGGGGTTGCCCCTCCCGAATAGATTTTTTTTATTAGGCACTGTTCAAGGTGAATTTTAATGCATATAGAAACATATGTTGTGTTATAAATTTATGGATATATAACAAGTAAATCAGCACCTTTCTGAAGTCTAAAGCTTTAACAATAACGGGCCGAGTACGCGTGAGTAAGAAAGTGACAGTTTGTGACATGGGGGAGGGGAGTCAGGCCATGTGTGATGTCACACATATATTTTTAAAAAATTGTATAATTTATTTATCATTTCTTTAGTAGAATTTTAAAATAATTTTCAAAAATTTGTAAAACATTTGAATTAGTTTTATGTCAAAATAAGACGAATTGCGTATTTCCTGATTCTGTTGTTCGTATGTTTAATAGGCAACTTGGCTTGGCCGGCTTATTCAATAGGCACAACCCCCACACAGATTTCAATGACGAAATAATTGGACTGTTCCATTTTTAGTTAGTAAAGGGTTAAAAGAAAATCTAAATTATAATTTCGTTTTTATTAGAGGTTAACACGTGGATAAATATTCATACTGCTCATCGTAACAACCCTACAATTATAAAAGCCTGTAATGTGAAAGTTCTTTTACCGGTAAGTGAAATTTTAAAACGGTTTGATAGTGAATTGAGTTTTAGATTAAATTAAAATAAAGTATTAATTTAAAAAAAAAGTTCGAAAGTGTAAGTTTGTGACGTACTTTAGGGTAGGGGGTCCAAGATTTTGTAACAGTTTGTGACATGCCGGGGTAAAAATGGTAAAAAAAAGCGTGAAATGCTTTATCAACGACCCCTTGGTGTTAAATTCGCACACATGTTTAAAGCTTTAGATTTCAGAAATGTATTACACTTTATAAAGAAGTAAAAGCAACATTTGAAACTAAAAAACCGTTATAATGAAATGTAACATAAAATATGACTGTAGAGGAGGTTTGATTTCAGAGAGAAAATACTACTATTGTTATATGTCAGTAACTGACATATAACCTACTAGTATTTTCTCTTTGAAATCAAACCTCCTCTATATAAAATTTCAAAGTAAATTCATTATTAAATGTTTATCATCTACAAGACATTTTTCACAGAAATGTTTACTAAGCTATGACTCTAGAGGAGGTTTGAATTCAAAAGAGAAAACACTATTATCGTTCAGACCTACGACCTTCTGTATCAGTTCCATCCATTCGCTGTTTCTCTTTCCTTGTCCAATCAAAAGACGTGTTACACCCACCATCAAAATATGAAGCATTGAGCACAATGGGTAATTGACAGATCGGGGATGTGTGTACAAGGTGATAAGAAAACATTGCCTAGGGGCTTATCTCCACTGGCGAGTAAATTAGCGCTAATCCCCGTGTGTATCAGGGGCAATAAAACACATCTGCACATTTGTATTGCAGGGAAGTGTACTGTGGGCCCTTTCATGTGAGAAAATTTGCAGTAGGCCCATTATTAAAAAAATCATAACTCGACAGCCAGCTGGGGGGGCCCGGGCCCCTGGGCCCAGTGCCTGGGTACGGGCCTGATATGCATGAATGCTGAATGTATGACAATTATTTGTACATACCCATCAAATAGCTGTACTTGAAATACTACCCATCAAATAGCTGTACATGAAATACTACCCATCAAATAGCTGTACATGAAATACTCTGTTTATGAAATGCTAATATATGAAATTCATAATACTATATGAACAACTTTGTATGTATTAATGTAATATTCTATGTATGAAATATTCTATGGAAAAAATAGAATTGTGCACTGAACAAAGAATATGGAGACACTCGCCCCCTAAATTTCGATTCGTGTATAGTATATAAATATATTATGTCATATGCTCCATAGTCACATTATTTCTTAACTGAAATTAGTGTGATCGTTGGTTAGTATTAAGTAACATAATATAACGTAAGACTTTTTAATTAAACAGATTTATTGTGCTGAACATCAAATTATTTATTATGGGCAACATCAAACGGTAACTAAAATAAGAAAAGTGGATTGCTAAAGCAATGTTTATTATATCATACCAATTTTTGTTGTGACGTTTGAGTATCGTTGATGTTGACCCATGTTAGTCAAATATCAAAATGTCATTCGGCAAATAAAATTGTGTTTAACAGTTGTTCATATCAGTCTAATGTTTTCAAAAACTGTCGTTTAGCCCGTGGCTATGTTGATTTTATAAACTCCACTTCCGGGTTTGCATCCCGCTCTGATCACCACATTGGTCACTTGAAGTATATAGCACACATATGCACGTACTCAGTGGTGTCTGTGGTCACTTGAAATATATAGCACACATATGCACGTAATCAGTGGTGTCTGCGTAATAGAGTCCACTTCATACAACGACAGTTAACTTATTGTATATGAATAACATGCTCGGGACCATTGTTCTCTTGTTATCGTGCATTTTACGATGTTTACACGGATTTCCAAACGGGCCACCGCGGTCGACATGTACAAACGGTCTCCCGATGCATTCTGCTTCAGGACGCTTAATCGAACCTCAAAACGGAACATGTCCTTACATAATTACGATCAACGCAACATCGTATAAGCCCGGAGACACCATCTCTATTCGGATCCATAGCTTAAAGGGCGTTTCTTTCAAAGGGATATTCCTACAAATGCGACCACTTCCCCGGACTGACGGAAAGGGGTACATTGATCAACCCATGGGCACATACTACAGATCTGTCGAAAACGTGAAACTCATCAACTGCGGACCTTCATTGGACACGATCACTCACAAAGACGCGTTTTCCAAACTGGAAGCGAAATTTGAATGGAGAGCCCCCCTATTAGCCAAAAACGACGTAGAAATAAGAGCAACGATTCTGAAAGACTTTGCAACGTACTGGACGGACGTCAAGTCGAAACGCATACGCCTGGTTCATGATGCCAACACTGTACTTCCGGTTGAAAAGCTCGAGAAACCATGGGTGAAAGAGATTATAAGAACAATAAAAGCCCGTGATGACGTTAATACAAGAAGACAACTGGTAAAGGCGCGCTTCGAAAAGGGATTCAAAAACAGCGTGGATCCACATGGATATATCATGGTTAGCTACGTTAACGACATGCTCCCATACGAAGACAAGTTTCAACATCGAACATTGCCTGCAACGGAAAGAAACGCTAGCGAGTCGAAAACAAACGAGACTTTTGTCCGGTCAATATCGACCGACGCCAACGAATTTGACGCCTCGTCGGCCCAGGGGGCGGTTGGAGTAGACGTGCCTGTGGGTGTGCGGGTGGTGCATGGGAACGCCAGCCTGTCAGAGTACGACACCTGCTTGAGATCTGTACTAAAGGGCGACAACTCTGTACTTTATAGGCTCAGTGAGTTAGTGGACTTGAAGACCTAAGTATCGAATGACATAAGCTTACAGATTGTCTCAAATTGTTTGAAAATGTCTTGGAACTGAAGAAATCCGAAGATTACACTAAATGGTATGTGTATTGCTGTAAGGCATGCAAGTTATGACAGAAGATGTTATTTCTACCTTAATTGATTCCTTTAAAATGTTGTTTTTGTTACATTTTTCAATATTTTTATGTTTTCTTGTGGCTGATTAAACTTAAAAAACATTGCGTTTTTAATATTTTCATACTGATACTAACTGAAATCCTAGCATTTCGTCAAATTAATGTCTCACTGTAATTAATCCCTGCATCCCTGTCATTAATCTTTTACAACTGTAATGTAACGGCACGTTGAGATTGCGTTTTATAAAATTGGATAAAATATAATAAGCCTAATTGATTGTTTGGTCGAGCCATCTGGTAATTACCGGTAGTGCTTTTGATCACACAAAAGATACATAATAAAAACTTGACAAAGTACACGTCAGCCAGGGATTGGTCTATGTCGAGAAAATGCAAATACATGTAACAGCATAAGATGGAAAAGAAACACGTTAAATAATCATTAGATGGTTTGAACGTGTTAATCACCACAAAAACAACCATCGTTGTTATTAAAATTTACATTCACTGTTCCTGCGTGAAAAAGAATTATTCTCATTTCTTTTCCTCAAACGGATAACAGACCAGACACACACAAGCAATGACTATATTGCGTGCACCAAAGATCGTATTCTAACGTGTATTTAAAGTCATCGTACTTTAGGTTTGCAATTAAATAGCGTTATTATATCTGCCCAATCAGCGATATAAGCAGTTCAATCTTTGTATAGAGACAATCAACGGGTAACGTTGTACATGATTTTACCAATTAAGATGCCAGAGGTTAATAATCAAGCGTCAAACATGTAAATGATCAATCATTGAGCACACCAAAAGATAGAAGACTTCGTGAATTCCGTGATAATTAGAGTTTAAATGAAGGAAATCATACGGTGAATGAAAATTTTGCGATTACTGCTTTTATGCTGTGTTAAATGTGCGGCAAATAATATCGGTCAAAATCTCTTATTCTTCATATTTGCTTATATTTGGTATGTTGATCTCAAATAAATGACCAGGATCCTTAATTCCAATGCACGTGAAGAAGTACGTGGTTATACAAAAACAGTGACTGTAAGCATTTTACATACATGTCATCTAGAGAAATATGAATTCGCTCGGAAGATGGACATGCTGTCTAAATTTATGTAATGTAAATCGCATGTAACTGGACTTAAAAACTCCAAGTACTAAAGTATACTCAATAAGCAACGAGTAAGCAGCCAGCATTCATCATGGTATCGTGTCCTTCCATGAACGACACGATTAGTTGCGCGGACGGTTGCTGTGGTAACGTGAGTGACCAGAAGTGCTGTGACAGTGAAATGTACGTATAATATTGAAATGAACTGCTCTTGTTGTGCTTCGTTACTACTTATATCTTATATATACTAATCTTTCTGCTGTTGCGGGTCCTGCTTTTATTTCTTATTCTCGTTAGGCAACTGACATAACCATCATCGACACCACCGCCACTACCACTGCAACCGCTCATAGTACCACCGTCATCACAACCATCATAGCCGCCAACAACCCCATCACTACCATTGCAGTCGCCACAACCACCAGCGTCACTACCAATAGCGCAGCCACCACCATCACCAAAGTTACCGCAGTCGCCACAAACGGCGAAAAATAAAACCAAAGCCGAAGCCGACATCACCACCACCGTCACCATCACCACCGCACCCACCACCAACCGCACCACTTCCGCTGCTGCTGCTACAACGACAAAGGTCATTCTATTACTAGAACAGCGAATGCTACTGCTGCATCAACAACTTGTTTCACCACCACTTTCATAACCATTAACGGTATTCATTATATTCCGACAACCATCTTCATGTCTAAATTTGTAGTAATAATACCTGTAAAATTACTAATAACCGCCCACACTGACCTATTGGTATTAATCTATCTACCACCGATTGTCAAACCCACAAATTCGTTTACCAACAAAACGTTCAAAGTCTCCAATCAAAGTACTGGCAGTACTGGTGTGACGATGCTTTTGAAGAGGATGGATATAAAACATCAATTTAAGTTTATCTATATCACCACAATTGTGTATGTTGATACGAACATTTGGGTACGAAAAAAAATTGGGGTACGAAAATTTTGGGTACGAAAAAAAATTTGGTACGAAAAAAATTTGCGTACGAAACATTTTTGGTACGAAAAAAAGTTTAGGGGTACGGGGCAGTAGTACCCGTGGGTAACTTGACCCATTGAGCGAAACTGGGAGGCGGGTCACATTCTTATTCATTAAGTATGGCAATACATTCATGATGATTATCGAAAGTAGGTATGAGCACATAGCCGGACCATGTGAGCTCAATCGTATGAGCACTTGACTAGCCGAGTTCGCCCACGAACATATGAATAAGTTAACTAAAAGCGAAATGACCTTATACATGTATATGCTGAAATCTAACAATCGAACGAAATATCAAACATGGTATGTACACTTAGGTGGTTGTGTAATTTCTGTTAGAATATCGTATTCAATATGTAAATTTTAAATGATTGTGCCCGCACTTGAGTTTGTTGCCTTGTTTGAGTCTATACGCGCCTAGGCTGCACCCAGTGTGTGTATTTGTGTTTTTCCAAGGTAATGAGTTACGTCCGCGCTGAGGCTGCATAATGTTGGGACCCGGGGTAAGTCCAGCACTCCTACCTAATAAGATTAGATTGACGACAGTTGGGACGAACTTTGAATGATAGCTGCAATTTCCAGCTACTGTATTTGTTTTGTACTGAAATACTTTTTAATTTTTTATATGGTAGAATGCTGCGGGGGTGGGGGGGGGGATGAGATTTTCCGGAAAAAAACAACTGTCAGGAATGGTGACCGTAAAACATACAAAATATAACATTGCGCCGGGAGCGGGAATCGAACCGGTGTTGTAAAGGTGAAAAAGCGAACGTCCTTACCACTGCGCTAGCTGGCGGACAATTACGCAAAGAGTGTGTGTGTATTTCCATGTTTATGAGGTCCCTCCGCGCCAGAGGCTGCATTAGGTGAGGACCCGGAGTGTGTCCCAGCACTCCTTCCTAATCAGATTTTAGACTCACGAAAGTTGGGATGAATTTTGAATGATAGCTGCAATTTCCAGCTATTTATTGTTTTTACTGAAAGATTTTTAATTTAGGCGTGGTCTTGTGCTGTGGGGGGAAACCGGAGTACCCGGAGGAAACCCACCTGTCCGGTATGGTGACCACCAACCAGACTCACATGCGCCGGGAACGGGAATCGAACCCGGTTCGCCTAGGTGAGAAGCGAGCGTGCTAACCACTGCGCTAGCCGGACAGCCGTGTTTTACGCAAAGAAATGTTGTTTTATCTGTATATATCATAGCAGTGCAGCGTTTACAATTTGCAGGTTCGAAATCGTTCGCATTCTTTAGTTTTGTGATCACGTAAAAAGTTAATTTTACATGTTTTATTCGCAATTTATTTACTAAATCGAGAACAAATATCAAACAAAATAGAGAAAATATATACAGTCCAACCTGTCAATAAAGACCACTCAAGGGATTTGGTCGTTGTGGTCTTTGTTCACAGGTGGTCTTTATTCGCAGGGTCGATCGAAACTTTGCAAAATATGCTATTAGTTTTTTAACAGGTACCTTATCTATGTATATGCTCTATTGTTTAAATGTTTGAATACTTATGCATGTATAATGAAATAAAGGATTGAAAACACAGTTTTGTTTTACATTTGTATATTTATTACATGTTGTATTTCTATTCCCTTAAGTTATTATTATTTATTTAATTTATCATATACTGTATAAATAACTATTGACATACATGTAGATCATAGGTCCAGACACAGGCAAGAGCCTTGCACTTGCGTCAACAAACCACTTATGCACTCAGTCATTCACTGACGCGAATTCCGACTCACGCTTAGGGCGTTTACTTTCACAGTTTACGTTCTCGAATTCGTCCATAATCTCATGTTTACGCTTTAAAATGCTCTGAATTTCAGTTTTTCCTACACCAAGATCACTAGCCACTCGTCTACAACTGTGTCCTTTACCTAACAAACTAATGACCTTAACGCGTTCTTCCAACGTCAAGAACTTACGCTTGGAAGCCATGATTGTTAACTTGAACTGACTATTTACTTTTCTATAATCTATGAACGTCTTATTACGGAGAAATTTAAGAAGAGAACGACTATCAAAATGTTTGTCTTTAATAGGCATCGTAAATAATATGAAATCGTTAATTTCCTTAATGAGTTTCTGAAAGCCCCAAATTTGTCTTTGATATTTTCGGCAATTAGTACACTAATCGCGAGTCACTTAAATACAAAGGCAAATTGTTACACTTTTGACAAACTGTCAAATGCATAAAAGAAGCAGGCGACTACCAATTAGCAATGCATGTTAAATAAACAAACAACTGCTATCGAGTGCAATAAACTGTCACTTGTCAATATCTCCATAGCGACCGACGAGTCCATTGGTAAGATGTGTATCACGTGACTACGCAGCGTCCTGGCGGCCATTTTGTTTTTTTAAAGTTGCGAAATCGTTGATTTTTATGATTGCAGTGGTCGTTGTAAGCTATCAAAATGGAGATTTGGGAATGTAAAAGGGTGGTCGTTGGTCTTTGTTCACAGGTGGGCTTTATTCTCAGGTTCAATATATAGTGAAATCGTTCGGGAGGAAATCGGTGTGGTCGTTATTGACTGTTGGTCGTTATTAACCGGCGGTCGCTCGGGCAAGTTGGACTGTAGTTGTTTCATTGGTCCATAAAAATAAAATGGATGTAAAATTACTAATTTGAAATTAACGTTCTGATACACTTATTGAATCTGTTTCCCCAGGATATGCTGTTCTATTAATATTTACCTTTATCAACACGAACGACAACTCTGCTAGGAGAATGTTATCAATGAAAATCAACGAGCAATCTCCTACGCAGTGGCGAATGCCAAGGGAAGTAACTGAAAAATCGAGTTATCTCAATCGTACTGGCTCGGTCTTTTACATAGGTTGCCATTGTGAAGAATTTTTTTACTGGTTATCAAACCTTGGACGCTGCTGTTCCAGCATCGTCAAAAAGTAATGCAATTCTTATTAATGATGCAATCGGCGGTTAATAATGTATGCTTTTTAAAAAGCTTGTCTTTTAAAAAGTATGTACTATTAAACTTTTACTTCACATATATTTCCTGTATTTTAGTATTTATAAACGCTAATTTAATCATTTATTTAATGAAATTAAAAAATGTTAACGGGAACAATACGCGGGCGCGGGAAAATCAGTGGTAGTAGTTAAATCGTAGCGAATGAAGTGTAGGCGTGGCAACGCTATAAATATACGCTTATGCAGTTGCGCACGATCGCAAACTGGACGTACCATCGAAAACGGGAAAATCAGTTATAAAATTCTCATAGAATATATTGATTTTTTGGGGGGCGAGTTTGAAGGCAACTGTGCGCAAGTGTCGACAAAATATGTTTGGCACTGTATATTTTTTTGTAACAATTCAATCAAAATAGCATTGTTACTATGTAAATAATAACTAAAAAAGTCATTTTTTGACCAGATGGGTCAAAATCTCGTTCCCAGCCACATATATGCATTAAAAGAAGGGATATGCAATTTCTATATTAAGGGATAAAAACCGTCGACATGCACAATTAAAATGACTATTTTAAATCAAATATCTTCTCATATTTTGTACAGTTTAACTGTAAGAAAAACTTTATGCAAAGTATATGTTTATTAAAGCATGTAGGTAGTGGTGTTTTAATTTCTTAAGACTTAAATGGCAGCATTTATTAAAAGTAATTAGCTCTTACATATGACGACTCATGCTACACCGTTTGTTGGTTGCAGCCTGACGGAGAGCTCGCTGGTGATTATCTGTATCATCGCGGGCGTGCTGGTGATCGCGGTCGCTGCGGCGCTCATTATTTGCATCACGAGCAAAAACAAGAACCGAGTCGTGCGTATCAGCCCAAGACACCGGACGACAATACATCAAGAACGAGGTACGGTTTGCATATAATTATATGATACACCTATAAACCGCGTGATGCGAAAATGTGTCATATTCAGCCAGCGTATCCTCATCCTAGCCAAGTAATAGAAGGTTTCGTTGTCTCATTTGCGGACAGGGTAGCTACTGAACCATTGAGCGGATACGCAGTCTAGGCTGGAGCAACGCTGGTGTTATTTTTGTTCCTCTGTCCACGAGTTTGACCGTAATTCGTATTCGCATTTTATACTTATTGTAATGTCGACAAACATTTTCTGCATACAAGTTTAATGGCTTACGAATAAACTTACAAATCGGGTACCTTGCGTTAAATGCATGGTTCTACGTTTAAATTTCTATAGGTCTAGCTAAGAAATAATATGTAAGAAATAATGCATCTGTCAATATTAGCCCCAGATTGCAAGCGTCGGAATGAATCAGAGAAATTTAAGTTATTGTTCATGTATTTGGGGATCTAACTCCTAATCCTAGAGTCTAATTTGTTTAAACTGCTCTCACTGGGATATTCTTTATTTGTTTATCATATGGCGGACATGGCGAATTACGGCATGTAAAATTTCCAACCAAAGTCATACATCAGAGACCTTGAATCATTTGTCGTGTTTGGTTTTCAGTCTTAATTAAGACCCGTATGCTTGTCGCACTTCATCGGATAGAAGCCAACATTCGAGCTGAACCATGCATTATATGCTTGTTCCAGAAATATCCCGACGGCGAGCTTTCCCAAAGCCACCGCCTTATTCAGAACTTCCACCTCAATACGAAGGCCCTCCCAGCGCCGAAAGCCCGGTGACTCCGCTTCCGGGATCCACGCTGCACCGCACGGAGAGCATCCGGTCAACCAACGGAATCAGAATTCACGCATCTGGCGCAAATGACAGTCGACAAAACAATATCCACTGTTCCACTGACCCGCCGCCATATTTAAGCGTCATTGCCGAAAGTAGATCAAACTGGTCCGTACCTTACACATCCGGGGAGTTGGGTGGTCCGGAAACCGAGAGCGGCAGTATATATTATGGGAATCTGGCTTCTGGTAGTCAACAAAGAGAAGCTTATCGGAATGACAATAGAATTTCAGAGCGAACTGCACGTCGAACGAATGCACTTGAGAACATACGCAGTTATCATGTGTCGCTGTGATCAAGCAGTCCGGTGCAAATGATAGCATACAAATGCCTCAAATGCATGTACAAACCGATGAAATAGTCTTAGCTCGAATAATCATTTAGTGCCATTTAGTTGTCCAAATGAACGCCAAACCCACTCGAACATGTATATTGATGCCAGTTTCAAAGATTTGGTGAACTAAATGTAGTACCCGGTCTGTGCATTCGTGTGACTTCAGATTTAAGTACTAATATTTTACAACATGTAACCACATGTACTTAATTTCCATGCTTGTCATTGTTATTGAAGATGTATGTACATGTAAATCTACGAAAACGAATAAAACATTGTTTTGTTATGTTCTGATCACACAAGTCGAGAACTATATTATGATTATTCTCTCACTAGTAATAGTCTATTATGCAACATTCTAGTAGTCTCACATCTAAATTCTGATATATATAGGAAATACATGTATGTATCAGAACGCTTTAAAACTCATTTAATTTACATGAATTCATACAACAAAATACAACTTATTTTTGTCAATCATTAAAAAGAAATACATAATTGGTCTATATCTGCCCTTCATCGGCTTCCGTTTAGGTACTGACATCCTACAGCCAACATTCGGTCGATATGAGCGTATTTGTTGGGGTATTTCTTGACGACATTCCCATTTTAGAAAGGAGTAAGATGGTTCCCAATATTATTTTGAATATACTATATACCGGTAATAACTATTTAAAGGTAAACGTTACAAAAAACGCGACACGACAGGTTCTTAACAGTGCAAATGAAATGGTGCAGGGCGACACCTCTCGGCTTAGGCTCAGAGTAGCGGCTGATCACCAAGGTCAACGGATCTATGGATCCCTATCAGTTACCAGATCGAACACCTGAATGGTGTCAGACCAGCCAGTGCACTGCAAATAGAACCGCGACGTCACCGTGTAATCAAACGCTATTCCTCCAGGGAACTCCATCATTTTCTCGGAGTATATCACGCCCTTTTTCGCGCCATCCTGCGAAATATGGTGCACGCATTGTCCGCGTTGGCTTACAGCAAAAATGTCGAAATTTGCGTCGCTAGCAAGGGATGCTGGTCTCAACAATGCGGGGTCCTTGAACACAAATATGACGTCACCGTCTATGTCAACGCACGTGATAGTGTGGTTACCGAAGTCTGACATGAGAACCCTTTGACCGTCCATGTTTGAGCACAAGTACCATGGCATATTGTATGCAATCTGTTTATACTTGTCGGCACTAAACCTTCTCTTCACTCGGCCGCGATATTCCAGTAAACGCAGCTCTTGCTGCCCATAGTACGTCTTGTTGACGGTGGTTGTCACAGCAAGACCGTCCTTAATGCATGCGATGCCGAAACACTCCCCTTCCGTTCCTATGGTTTCCTTAATGGCCAACACGCCCCGGGTTGAAGTCACGTGATGTATACCGCGCACTCCCTTTTCCGCGATGTAAACTTCATTCGGATTTTTATTGGATACGCAAAGGTCCCGAGGACCACCTTCAAATTTTAACACAGACATGCATTTTCGAATTTCCGGATTGAATAGTTTGATGTTACTGTTTTTAAGATCCACAAGTACAATATGACCGCTTGCAATAACAGCAGACGCGTGTACACTGCATATTTCTCGATCGCTATCCGCCCGGAAGTTATATTCCGTCCTCAACACCGCTTGAAGGATGGTTGGAACTCTTTTAGTTTCGCTGGATTCGTCCGCTGATTCAGACTCCTTATTTTGCAGCGACGCCTCCCCAACATTTTGAAAATTCTTCAGAAAAGCCTTCAACCCGTCGTCCAGAATAAATCGATGTGTTTTTGTGAGGCGAAACTTGGCGTGCTGGCGGAGACATGGGTCGCTGCAGATAAACTCTTTGCACTGGCGACAGAATCCAGTGGTGGTTCGAATGTTGGGAATCTCGTCCAGGCACTGGGCACACAACTTCTCAACATAAGGGACGGAGATTTCCTCATTGATGGTCTCCATGTTGAAGTCCGATATTACAGTAGCTGTTGTAGGTCACATACAAACATAAAAAAGGCCGTTATAATGTTGTAGTTTAGGCAAGCAACATGCGGCACCAACACTGTTGATTTTACATCCAGATAATAATTAAACTAATAAGATCACTTTTACTTAACATACTGTTTTGGTCAAATAAGACGTTAGTGTTGTGAAGACCAACAGCCTAAACAAACGCTTAATAAACATTGAAAGCGCTTTAAAAAGGGTGAACATTCGTGTGTGTAGTACATACCGTATATGAAATTTGATACGAGACTCATTTATATTAAAACAAAAGATCAACAATAAGCGAAAAATGATTACTGAAATCAATATTTTGGGACGTTTGCCTTTTTAACGGGAGCTACCGTACGGTAGACACCCAACTTTGAGCGCCAATTTAAAAGGATACAAAGACCAGTATTATAATTAAAGAAATACTGCATCTATAGCGGGGTCTATGTTATCCATCACACATATTTCATATATGGATACTACTCATAGAATTCATTCCAATTAGTTCTAATCGTATGATCTATTTATTATAAGTACATAAACATTGATTAAACGTATAGATTACGTAGCACTTTAGACACATTTTGTAACATAACGTTAACTGATAACTTAACGTGAGTCTGATATCAGTTCAATCGGTTTGTCTGACCATGATATTATCGAACGCATGTTCCTATTATAGTTGTTGAATAGTAAAAAACAACGCTTTGTCGTTCTAAGACATTGATATGCGATTGCAACAAGTCCGATGTAAATCGTTATCAATTGACCAATAAACAACACTTAAACAAGCATGATTGTTTAATCAAACATTTTTAAACAGAAGAATATTTGTGTTCCATCAGATCAGCGGAACGGGCGCAGGAAGTGGCTCTCCTCTCAAACCGGCCAATGCATTGCGAGCAGACAGGTCCGCCATAGCGTGCCGGGCCGTAACAGTAGCGCTAACCAGGTGTGGGTGTACAGTGCAGTTGGTAGCGTCAGCAATCTGTGGTCCGGCGGAAGTGGTTCTGGAGTCGTAACGTCCAGGCCCGCTGCTAAAATCTTTCCGGAAGCAAGCGCAACGTAGAGCGCATCTTGGTCAACAAGGATACCACGTGACGCGTTGATAAAAATGGCCGATTTCTTCATCTTTCCAAACGCATCCGCGTTAAATAAATGATGATTCTCCGGGGTGATTGAGCAACACGCAATAACAAAATCGGACATTTTCAATAGTTCATCGAACGAAACATATTCACCATTCACCTCTGCTGCATGCGGTTTTGATGCGCGCCCGCAGTACAGCAGACGACTTATCCCGAACGCGCGCAGTCGCTTGGCAACGCCGAGTCCTATGCGCCCGAGGCCGACAATGCCGACGACTGAGTTGCAGATGTCCTTGCCACAGAGGTACAGAGAACTTTCCCAGGTTTTGCCCCACTGGCCGCCGTGAACCGCTTGGATACCTGCAACCAGCCTTAAAACGTGATAGAAGCCAATTTATATAATTATATGTTTACATCGGACATCTGATCTAACACTTACACAATAACCCAGAAAATTTCCAAGATTAGATATAAGTCATCGGTAAGCACATCCGGTGTATAGCCAACTGGGATATTCCGTCGGGCGCACTCTGCCAAATCAATGTGGTTCAAGCCGACGGACTTGGTAGCTATTACCTTCAACTGCGGGCCTTGCGATAGATATACATCTCTTAGTTCATATGCCTGCTGATATGCTTGTTGTTTGTACTTGGGATTCCTTATATTTTACTGACTTAAGAGAAAGGGAAAGTAAATTCGAAAGCATACCTTACTATTATAAGAAAATCAATAACATAATTTTAACTCAATAGCGCATTAACCCTTACCAGCGGCGTCGAGGAGTTCCGCATCGACCTGCACCGGCAATGCCAAATAAAGTGCATCCACACCGCGGACGTCCCGCAGTAACTGGTCACGTGGTACAATCATGTGACCAGTTTCGATTTCGTCGTAAACCTTGACGTCACACGATTCCCTGAGTAGACGCCATCCCTCGCATTCTTCCGGTATCTTCTGGGTCAAATAGATGCGCGGGCGCGTGCTCATGATTTAACTTTCGTCGGCAGTAACTGTCATGCCAAAAGCAGTTTATGTATGGATAATAACATAAAATAATGCATACATGTACTCGGCAATAAATAAAAACACAGCAAAATTTCTATATTGATACTTGCGTCTAGGATAAAGATGGCAAAAACGTTTACAGAGAACACAGAATGAGCAACATAACTTTACACATTAGTATACCTTCGATATTTGACAGAAACGATTGCGGTATCCGTCAACAAAATCATCGCCGTCCTGAAAGCATATGTGAAATACTTTGACGTTAGGTGTAATGTCTATTATACCTTTAACAATGTTAACAATATGTATATAATTATTGAATAGATTATGTTCTTTTTTAATTCATCATTTGATTTGTAAGCTGATTGGTATATAAAGTAATAATAAATCCTGAACATGAAATAGTTATACTGTATTTGGGGTTTCTACTCCTACGAGTATGCGATAATTAAGTACTCGCTGTCAAGTCACATATTTATACACGGACACGATAAAATGAAACATAAGGCCAACATTTTATTATTGTTTGTTTTACGGGAGCGACCGACCCTATTTTTCGACAAATAAAAATAAAAATCACTTTCGGGGTTTTTATATACATTTCACCCGCCGACCTGGTATTTTATCCAAAAACTAAAAAAAATGCGCAGATTGACGAAAGTGTTGTTTAAAATTTGTTTGTAATACGGGTCGTTTTGTTGTGCCTAGTCGACTTGTTAAGCGTCAGCAATTTTTATTGGCTTTTACCACATCCTATAAACCAATCGGGGAGTATTTTACAAATGGTTTTCATATTGTATTCTTGCAAATTGCAGACGTTAATAATAACAAGGCAAATGGAGAATATTTCAAAATCAAATTAATTAAAAATGGAAAAGAAAATATCTTAAAAACACAATTTATGTCATTGACATCATTCACGCATTATGTAAAACGAACATAGAAATTATTAGCGTATTTGCAGATGATGCAGAGGTGGCACCTTCGATGTTATAAGAAGTTTTGGGTTGGTTAAACAACTATGCTTGTTTATTAAAATGTAAATCCTATAATAATATTTTTTATTGATAAAAATCCACATCCTGAACAATCCCAAGAAGTAATACTTTACGTTACTTAATGATGATCATGAGGACTGAACCACAGGTTCTGCATTAATAATCCCATTCCCCACCCACCCATATATATATATATATATATATATATATATATATATATATATATATATATATATATATATATATATATATATATATATATATATATATATATTATATATATATATATATAAACTATATTTAGAAAAAAGTATGCAGCGAAGCTTCTGAAGAAAATGACATTGGGTCCGGGTGTTAATATTACCGTCAAAGTCACAAGAATAGGTGTATACTATCCAAACCTATGAATTCTAAAGTCTGTTGTGTAAAAAGTAGTTTTTAATTTGCCAATCAATCCACCCATGGATGAAAGTTAGAAAGTTGGTTGTTGAAGCTATTAAAGAATGTCAAAAGTGAATAAGTCTTTTTTATTTAAGTCAAAAGCATACTATATTTGTTATAAACATACATATGATAAACACTCAACAAAAGTTTAACGATCACTATCCTACACTACACACCTGTCGTGTTTAGTCTCTATTAAAGCATTACACATGCAAAAGGTGATTTTACCTATAAATAGTATACACAAGATAAGTATTGATGCAAAGCATCAAAGGGCGTCGGGAATTTCAGTGTATAAGGCACTCAATGAAGTTACATGGAACGATTTTTCTGCTATAAATATTAATATATTAGCCGATTATTTTAAACAAAATAGAAAAAGATACTGGTATAACAATTATCTATGATTATGTGTTGTAACCCCCAAATAACCATTATCTATGATGTTGTGTTAAAACCCCCCCAAATAACCATTATCTATGATTTTTGTGTGTTGTTACCCCAAAACATTTCATAGTTCATTTTATTTACACTGGGTTCCTTTTTTTACTGGCATCCGTTTGCATTTTTTATTGATATGAAAACACTGTACAAGTTTTAATGTGTTAACGACCCCCCACCCCCACCCTCTCACACATATATTTCATGGGCATAATAAAAAAATGGTTACAATAAAACAGCATATTTCTTTAAACTAAAATGTCTACATCAAAACAAAAAGTTAACATAAAACACAAATAAAATAATTTGATTCTACTCGGGCTCTAACCTCTGGCCTCTCACATGTGCAGCGAGCGTGTAACCACTCCACTACGGGACCGCTTGAAAAATCACCTTCTAACTAAGAAATTAATAAGTGACTGTTGTTAAACGGTTATCAATAATTCAATAAACCGTGTAATCGCTGCCGTCTTGTGAAATTCAAGAAAATACGCGTTAACCAAAACTCAAACAGCAAAAGTCTGTGCTATTGTTAGAAAAACCACAAAATAGATATATTTTGATTATGTTTTGTTTTTTTAATACAAAACCAGAAAGTTTCACCGGTTCGCGTATTTGCTCAGTCCCTGTGATCTTTTATTATTGCCCAGTCCCTATGATCAGTTATTAATTAAAAGAATTAGCTTTACATTATTGGTAATAAATGTTGCAGTTAATGCAATAGGCACAAATTCAGTACTTATTTACACTAATTTACACCAAATATCACCACTATGCAAGATATTCTGACACAAAAATATATATATTGATCCGTAAAATAACTTCTCCTCCCATAAGCGATAAAAATCTATTACATACGAGTCGCCGAGCTTCAGTGCGACGCCAATAAGGTTACATTGACTGAGATTTTACATTTTCAAAAATAAAATAATAATTCTGTTTAGACAGTTTTTTTTTTTTGGTAGACTGCTCACTTTTCATGCTTTTATTTTTATTTATTTCCCTGATTAGAGACGACATCATTGTCCATATTGTATACACAGCGACCATACGGTCCATCCCTGAGGGCCTGGGTGACATTCTCTATATCTGGTGTATCACATATGACTGACACTGGCCAGCCTATGTGACCCTGAAATTACATGATCAGAGAAGTCATGTACTAGAGTAATTCACGCATGGAAGTAACGGGCTTTGTAACCACTATAAAAACAACATGGTGAAAAAGTACATACACTATTTGATTCTTATTTACAAATGGAAATTTGTGAGACAATCTGACATTTTCAGTAATTCAAAAACATTTTCTGCTACCTTTAAATGAGTGAATGTGCAAATATTATCTGTCTGCAACATTGTAATACCTTCATGAAATACACACTACATTATAAAAATATCACAGGTGTTAAGGGGTTATTTAAATATTGAACCCAGGGGAGAGTGATGACAAATGAGGCCAATTGCCCAGGTCAACATAAGTATTTGAGGCCGCAATATTTACTATACCCTGAACAATATATCTGATACTTATTAAATTACTTCCAGAGCCCATGCTGTAATCTAAGTAACAATCAATTAAGATTCATGAAGATTTTATATGAACATTCATAAACATTTATTTTGATAAACATGACCAACCTATTGTTAATTTGAAAATAACTGTTGATAAACCATGCTAATTAGAAATTAGATATGTTTTCTTTATTGCCATGAATGGTCAGAAAGCTAAAATGTTCTGTTAATAAAACATTTTCCAAACTATTTTCCAAACACTTTTTTCTTTTAAAACTTATCTTAAAAGGCAAAGGCTTTGTCACATACACTTTAATTTCTAATTGAGAAACAATAATCCAATTATTTGTATGTACCGTTTTCACAAACCCTAGATAGAGCTTTTTAGCAGAGTAAGGACAGGTAGTCTCAACGTGAGCAGGACAGTCCAGGCATCTGTCTGCAGCATCTTTGGGCTGAATACACAATAACACAGGGACATGAATAAATGGCTGCTTTAGATTATTTTCGCAGAGTAGAACTGAAAATGTATACTATAGACTGTTTTAACACTCTCAACATAACAGGTCCAGCAAAAGAATTTTTGTCATATATATTATCCTGTTACTTCGACCAATTAGCAGGTACAGAAATGAATAGGTTCAAAAGGTCACTACATTTTTCCTCTGACATTTGAATTTCCTCAGACATTTGAATCTGTTTGTAAACCACCATAAATTGGAGAAACAAAAAATGAAATACAAGGCTATTGTCAAGCAATATTGTCCCCTACCGGCTCCACCATTGTCAGAAATTCCACCATTTTCAGAATTATTTTTTTTGGTTGCCATAGCAACCACAATTTTTGCCAAGGAACGAAATGAAATGACTTGCATAATGTCCATATTGCCATCTATCCATGTTGCAAGTTTCATGAAAAAATATTAAGAAATTTTAAAGTTAACGCAGGATCCAGAAAAAACACCATTTTCAGCAGTATTTCTAGTCTATTTGTTGCCATAGCAACCAGAATTTTTGACGAAGGAACAAAATTAAATGACGTGCATAATGTCCATATTGCCATCTATCCATGCTTCAAGTTTCATGAAAAAATATTAAGAACTTTGAAAGTTATTGCAGGATCCAGAAAAGTGTGGCGGACGGACGGACTGACAGACAGAGCGCAAACCATAAGTCCCCTCTGGTGAAACCGGTAGGGGACAATAAATGAATGAAAATACTATTATGTTGGTATACGGACATTTGTCCCTTCGGACATTTGCCCCTTCATGAAATCAGGACTAAACAGACATTTGCCCCTTCACTCAAATTCTCAAGGTGGACATTAGCCCTGCGTTCAATTTCTCAAAGTGGACATTTGCCCCTTTGGACAATTGCCCTCTATTGCATTATTATTGATAATAAGAATACTTAAACTAATTTATGTTACAGTTTTTTTACCATTAAAGAGGTGGTATGCAATTAATTATTTAATGAAGATATTGATCTAGAGCATCAAAGTTAAAGCATAATAGTAATTGATTATTACTGTTATAGTTGTAATGGTTGTGAAAATGTAAGATATTTATAAACTTGTGTTATCAAAATTGGTCTGCAACAAGCATGTTCAGGTAAACATATTTGAAAAAGAACATTTATAAAATAGAAAAATGAACGTACAATTATAAATAATTCTAAAATTATTTTATGACACAAATAACACAATTTAAACGACACAGTTGAGTTCTGTTTAAATTAAATTCATTTGAAAGTAACATTTATCAAAAAGAATGAATTGCATGTATAAGCTATAAGCATATCATGAATGAACTCTCTTCAAACCACCATTGAATTCACAATTAAAGGCACTATAGAAATAGAGGGGCAAATGTCCGAAGAGGCAAATGTCCACCTTGAGAATTTGAGTGAAGGGGTGTAGGAAAACAGAGGTTACACAGTAACTCTTCCTATGCGATAATTGTCAAGTTCCTTTCGCAGTAACTTTAAATTATGCAATATTTGTGCCACGGAGTATAGAGACACAACTCCTGGCGCAATCACCTTTTGGGGGCTTAGAAGACAACGCAACACGCGTCTTGTATAATAAAATTCTTCCCTTTATTGATTGGCGCCAACATATGTTAAATGACGTGCAGAAGACGAAGATGTTAAGACCTTAAGACAGGAAGACGTTAAGACGGTTATCTGCAAATAAAAAAGTTACCTTGACATAACACAGCATTCAATCAGACGCATGCATTATATAAAATACATGATTTAACAAAAAGTCGTATGGGTCATGATACAAACAATATCTCGTGAATACATAATTGTACATTCATACAGATCACACTTATACAATCAATCAATTAACATATAACATTATGTATGGTTTTCCTGCCCTTTACCAAAAATCTAAGATATCAAAAATTTACTGATAAAATGTTAGGAATACTATCGATAAGGAAAATTAATTCTCTCATAAAACGGACAATTATGAGGTAACACAAAATATTACTTACTACATATTGCTATCTGTAGTCCCCAAAAATGATTAACAGTCGTGCCAGACCCACTAGTTTCAGAGTCTACTAGCACATGAGTGACCAACCTACTTGTTTCAAGGTTCTAAGTACACTGAAGAGTTGGGCGACTTGCAATAGAAATTCAATTAATTATTATGCATGAGTTCTAGGCCTGACCAATCGAAGTTCAAGAATGGCCCCAAAACATCAGATCTAATTATAACTTTTGCCTTATATGGAGCATCCCTGCTCACCTTGGAATGCTCTGTGTCTGTTTATTCTATTAACAACAGTGACACAAGCAGAGGTTGCAGCTCGATGAAACTGTCATTTTAATTAAAAATTATGGTCTTAGCAGACATGGGAAATTAACACAACACGCCCATTTATATGTCCACCCATGGCAGATGGTTCCTGCAAGTCTTAGTCTCTCACATGGGGCAAGTTTCCACCTTGATAATTTGGTCAAAGGGGCAAATGTCCGTTAAGTCCTGATTACATGAAGTGGAAAATGTCCGAAGGGGCAAATGTACTACATTCTGTTATGTTTCATCCATTTAGATTGCATTGTATTGACATTACAAAAGAAATTAAAAATGTGGCTTAAAAAGTAATAAGATATGGTAAGTAAATTCTATCACACAGACATAAATGATTAAATGATTTGTTTCTCTACATACCTTATTACTGCTCTGTATATACCTTATCTCCGCTCAACATACCTTATCACCGCTCAACATACCTTATCCATGCTCAACATACCTTATCACCGCTATGAAAGTGACTGAGGTGACCAAACGAGGAGACCCTCTCACATTTCCTGCCAGACATCCAGTAGCAGATGAGGTCTACATCATGACAACACTTGGCCAGCAGTGAGAACGAACTGCCACTCTCCTTGTGCCAATTACCGCGCACAAAGGAGTGGGCAAAATGCCAGAAACCCACCTGCAATTGCAGGACAACCATACAATTCTTAAGAGTCATAGAGCCCGCCACACACCCTCAATTGCAGTTTAAATATCCATTTCTCAATAGTTGCCTTTTTTTATCAAGTGTTTTCCTTGAGAGTTACTTTTATATTAATTCAAATTATGACACTTATTTTGAAACTTCCAAGTTTGGCTGACTTGTTTTCTGGACATGATTTAGTTCCCAAAACTCTTTCTTTGTATTCCTGAATATGATTACTCTTGTAAAACGTTTTATCCTCCAAATTTTCTGTATAATTTAAGAAATAAATTTATTAAATCCATCATTTATGCATGTATATATTTTTTTAGCAAAACATAAATATTATAGTTGCATATTTTGTAATTTGTAAAGACATTTTTGTCTAACTTATTGTTTATATTCAATTTAATAACCATCTGTATTTAATAGTTGAACAAAACTTTTTATAACAGGTGCATATTTTGTTATTTGTGAAAAATCACACACAATAAATTATTTTAAATATGTGATAAACTGTATGCGATAAAGTTTATATTTAGCTAAAAGAAATTGTATTAACGTTTTTTATTTCAGTATTTTCTCCAGCTACATTTAAGTTAAGCGTAACCTGCCTTCACAGAAGTTTCTCACAGTAGTCTTTAATTTTAAATCATTACAAAGATTTTAAAAGAATACCGATACTAGTGTCTTACAAATTATGAGCTGTCAGAGGACAGTGCGCTCAACTATTCGAGTGCTTGACAGTATAACGTAAGCAATCATGGGGAAATTGTTCATATTCAATCATTTATAAGAAGATCTTTCAAAAATAAACAAGGGACAAAATTGTCACAAAACCAGGTTTTCATTGTGAAAAAAAATCTGATAAAGGGAGACAACTCAAACTGAACTTTTTAAATGAACAAACAAAATTAACCCCCTTTGTAAGTTTGTTTTAAAATAAATCTATTTTTAGTCGTGGAGACCTTGACATTGGAGATATTGACGTGATTCTTTCGTGCGACACACCGTCCCATGATGGTGAACAAATGTGCCAAATGATTTTAAAATCTCATAATGAATGACATAGTTATAGCCCAGACAAGCTCATTTATGGCTATTTTTTACCTTTGAACTCAAAGTGTGACCTTGACCTTGGAGATATTGACGTAATTTTTTCGCGCGACACACCGTCTAATGATGGTTAACAAATGTGCCAAATGATTTTAAAATCTCACAATGAACAACAAAGTTATGGCCCGGACAAGCTTGTTCCGCCCGCCCGCCAGCCCTCCAGCCAGCCAGTCAGCCCGCCCGCATTCGCCAATCTAATAACCAGTTTTTTCCTTTGGAAAACCTGGTTAAAAAAGGAAAAAAAAAATTTAGGGGGGGGGGGGGGTAGGGGGGGGTGAGAAAGGGGTATAATGTGGGGTGTGGTAATTTATGAGATGATGTTTAAAAAAAAATTGGGGGGGGGGGTGGGGGGGTAGGGGGGTGGAGGTGAGAGGGTGGTATAATGTGGGGTGTGGTAATTTATAAGATGATGTTTAAAAAAATATAATTGGGTGGGGGGGTTGAGGGGGGAGGGGGAAGGGATTCTGGGTAGGGGCGTGGGGTATTCTTTGGGTGGAATCCATTGTGGTATTCAGGTAAGTATTGTTTTGTCAAAGTAATAATAAAATGTGATCATAAATAAAGAAGTTATGGCAATTAAAGCAAAATGTTCAATTATCTAAGTGTACAAGGGGCCATAATTATGTCAAAATGCTTGATACAGTGGTCTGCTCTTGTTTATAGGTTGGGGTCATGTTGGTAAACAAGTATGCAACATATAAAAGCAATGTGTCAAAGGATATAGGAAATATTTGGGTAGTACACAAACTTTAACATAGATTTATCAATTATATGCATATTTAAAGTAAAAAGGGGCAATAATTATGACAAAATGCTTGATAGAGTTGTCTGCTCTTGTTATAGGTTGGGGTCATGATGGTTAACAAGAATGCAAAATATGAAAGCAATATGTAAAGGGACATTGAAAATAGTTGGGGTAGTACGCAAACTTTAACATTTGCTGCATAATGTAAGTGGAAAAGGGGCCATAATTATGACAAAATGCTTGATAGAGTTGTCTGCTCTTGTTTATAGGTTGGGGTGATGTTGGTAAACAAGTATGCAAAATATGAAAGCAATATGTCAAGGCACAATGAAAATATTTGGGGTAGTACGAAAACTTTAACATTTGCACGCTAACGCTGACGCAGACGAAGACGCTAACGCCGACGCCAGGGTGAGTAGGATAGCTCCACTATATATATTTTATATATAATAGTCGAGCTAAAAATAGTCTTCCAGTAAATCAACAAGAATGATTTAGAGACTATAGCATTGAACATCTCAATTCAGGAGTATACTGTAACCTACAAAGCATTTTCTCAATGGATTGTCCATTTAAACATGCAGTACATACGGGCTCAGTATGGTTGATGTTGACCACATCTCCAATGGCCCCGCTGTCTATGATTTCCTTCACTTTCTTTACCCAGGGAATGTACCGGAGCACATGACATACAGACAGTATCACATTGTTCTCTTTGCATGTAGCCACAATCTCTCTACAGTCTGCCTCTGTTACCTGCAAAATAGAGGTAATGAAACTCCACAGGTATACATTGTTTGAAGGTAAATTCTTACTTTTTCTGCTGGTATTTTATTTCATTACAAAGGCAAGCGACAATTGCAATAATAACAAGACATTGCCAAGCAATATGGTCCCCTACCGGTGAAACTCCACCATTGTCAGTATTTTTTATATATTTTTTTATATATTTGTTGCCATAGCAACCAAAATTTTTGATGTAGGAACAAAATTGAATGATGTGCATAATCTCCATATTGCCATCTATCCATGTTTCAAGTTTCATGAAAAAATATGAAGAACTTTTAAAGTTATTGCAGGATCTAGAAAAGTGTGACAGACTGACAGACAGACTGACAGACTGACAGACGGAGTGCAAACCATAAGTCCCCTCCGGTTTCACCAGTAGGGGACAATAATACCCATCCTGTTTAGTCTTCAATAAAATCTTTTATCATTCTTAACATAAAATGTGACCAATTAGAATTCTTGTTTCATTTAAAGCTTCCATTTCCATCAGTAGAATACTTTTTGTACTTGCATATATGCTACAATTTTCTGGCCAAAATCAGCACATTTTTATAGCTCACCTGAGCACAACGTGCTCATGGTTAGCTTTTGTGATCGCTTTTTGTCTGTCGTGCGTTGTCCGTCGTGCGTCATCCGTCGTCAACATTTTGCCTTGTGAACACTCTAGAGGCCACATTTATTGTCTGAACTTCATGAAATTTGGTCAGAACATTTGTCCCATTGATACGCCTCCTAATAAAATGGTGCCTGATGTGACTGAAGACTTTGTGTGAGCTTATTATGTGGAAAACTGTTGATCATGATGGTGTAAATTGGTGTTTGTGGTGTTGGTGATTAAAGATGCTGAACTCATTCATGTAGTTTTAAATCCCAATTTATTTTCCCAATGTATTGAAAATGCCGATAAAATTCCAAATTTCAAAGCCATGGGCTATCTTCCCGTAAAGCTGGGAAAAAAATGCAAACTTTTATTTACACTAAACAATAATGACATGCTGTGGACTTAAACGACATTAAACCGCACTTACAGCCATAGGTTTTTCAAGTAGAATATGATAACCTTTCTTCGCAAATGCAATAGCTGGTTCCTGAAACACAAAACATGTCAAGACCATGCTTCATGTGAAGAATGTTCATCAACACTTGTAAGAGACACATGTATATGCACTAAGAGTCAACTGCATCAAAATATAGCAACTTACAAGAATCTCTCAAATAAATAACAATATAGTAATGATGCATAACCTTTAACATTATCCTAATAAAAAACAACATTGTTAATAAATAAGAGTAAAATAATAATAGAGTAATTGTACACTGCTTCATTATAAAGAACACATTATACTAAGGTTATAAAGTTATTGGGCATTGCTCATAACAATGTATTAATCAAAGAGTTACTGCACAGGCTTTCTTTTTCGACTAAATGATTATGCAATTTGTACCTGTATCATCTAGTACCAATTCCTAAAAAAAGCTTTGAGTATGCTCACTGATATATACAAAAGTATTTTCCAGACTGTGTAATAGAAGTTAAATCATAGCCACAAATGAAAACCAAAAATACAAAATATGTGTCTGACCTTATGCAATCTGTCAGGTGTACATATGATCACACAGTCAGCAAACCTCTCTAGGTCTGCAGCATCCTTCCAGTCTGAATCAGATCATAGAAAATATGGTCCATGCTAAGAATTAAATATGGGCCTTGCTCTGTTAAACGGGGGTTTAATGCATGTGCGTAAAGTGTCATCCCAGATTAGCCTGTGCAGTCTACAAAGGCTAATCAGGGATGACACTTTCCGCCTTAACTTGATTTTTGCTAAGAAGAGACTTTATTGAAGCAAACAATATCATAAAAGCAGAAAGTGTTGTCTCTGATCCCGGGACGACACTTAATGCAAATGAATTTAACCCCCTTTTCACAGAGCACTGCATATATAGTCTATAACTATAAAAATGTCACAGACATGGATAGATTTAATTGTTTCCCAGGCCTCAAATAAAAATAACAATCAGGTTGTATTCGTAACTGTAAAGATTAAGCAATCTATAAGAAAAACAGTTGCATTAATTCAAGAAACAACATCATCTTGACTTTTGTCTATTTTATTGCTGTAGTTGATTACAGTCTACCAAATGAAACACATTCTTCAATATTTCATTCCTCTAGTAGTAAAACCTGAACTTATATTTGTTTTTTTTCACACTATTTTCCACATATTTGAACACATGCTATGGCCCCTTTCCTTAAGCTTTATGCAGGATCATCATATCATCAACGTCATTCTCATAAAAATGCATATGTACAAGACACTTATATTCACTTATACCAAATGCTTCATATAAATTAAATGTTATTCTTCACAATGGCGTTAAAAACAAGCATTTATGATGAAACAAATATTCGAACCAATATATTGAATTAATGATATTTGAAATCCAAATTGAATCCCTTTAATCCATTACCAAACAATCCCATCTCTATTAAAACAAACTATGAACCTTTAAATGCATTCTTCTCTGCAATGTCAAAAGCCTTCACAGTCCTGTTTCTCTGAAAGTCCCTGGGCTCACACACACCAATAATCTGTAATCATTCAACAAACAATCTTAGCAGATCAATAAGGAAATCAAATATATGTATAGCAAAAATGTTTAAAAGTCATTAATCAATTGAGACACTGTTTACGTCCTCTTGTGAAGAACCACAACTTTAATTTAAGATTCTCAATCTGCACTATTAGTGGAGACCAAACATGTGATCTTTTTAATTGTAAAACATTACTGGTAACTTAACATAATAGCATATTTCAAAAAAGGTGACAAATCATGAAAATATTTATTTAAGTGAATACAATTTAACTGACATTGATACTTGACAGGGATCTACCATGCACTTATGTTTTATTGATAGTTACCCAAAATATTTCATAATAAATCCTTGGACAAACACCCTTAGACAAAAAGGTGAAACAATCTATGTTTGTCTACTGTTTTAATCAATAATAACACAGGGGTCTCACTAGGATTTTAAAACAGGAGTCCTTGGACTCCTTTCTTGAAAAAAGTAGGAGTCTATAAGGAAAAAATAGGAGTCCCAATAAATATTGCACAAGTCTTCAAATATTCATAAAAAAATCCATTTAAATAAAGAATGAATATATATAATAATATAATTGTTGGTTTCATTATTAAAAACCCAAATACAAAATGCACATTAAGAATCCCACACATTATGTTCTCTTTATTGTTACTTAAAAAAATCAAAGCGCTGAAGGCACTGAATTTGTTCGCTGTTGTGTAATCTTAGACCCTACTCAGTTTTCAAAATGATGTTATAGTTTTTTATATCACAAGTTTGAAATGACCACAACCCATTGAAACACAGGTCGAGATGATTTTTTTCCAAATGATTGATACAGCTAATCAGTGTGCACAGGCTAATCTTTTGACATGCATTAAGCCCTGTTTTTCCTGAAAGCAGCCAATTCGTACAGATAAACACTAGACTGGCCAATGTTGTCTTACAAGCTGTTATATACACACTATGTACTGTACCAGTGAGAACAGGCAGATGCGGTGGTTATAGCAGGCGCTTTTAGCATTCGTCTGCTTAATTTTACTGCAGTTATCCACACGGCAGTCATAGGTTACGGTTCCTAGCGTAGCTAAGCCCATACTAATTTGCAAAATTGCGTCTGCATTATTTGTGAGCTAACGCTCACAAATAATAATCAAGTAGACAAAAATAAAATAAACAACTCATTAAAGGAAAGTGTGCATAAACGTGCTTCATATTTACATACACACCACACTTATATAAATTTACTTTTTTGTAAACAAAACATCATTACCCTGCAATAATATTTCCATTTGAAACAACAATAAAACCTGTTAAATACAAAAGTCTTTGACAATCACAACAGTGTTACCAGATGACATCAATGAAACCTATGCCTGAAAAATACTGCAAGTTGTGAATGGTGTTGGCAGAAATCAAAGGTCTTTGAGGGGCAAGTTTCTAGGAAGTTTTAATTGTAAATTTGTAAAACATCAGCAAGTCCCTATTTTAAAGGCGTCAATGAATACTACATTACTGGAAGCATGCTCATTCTGTCAGATAAATGATCAGCTACGTTAGCGTTACCGATCGCCGAAATCGCCATTGGCGATTACAATTCCTAGCTGGCGATTAAAAATAAGATTTTCATGAAATTGGCGATTGAGAAAAAATAGACCCTATGCTTTACAAATGCACACTCTAAATGCCTGTTTTCAGGCCGTATCAATCGCCAGAAACATCGCTAAGATTACACAGATAACATCCTTACCGGAAAGGCCCCAGGGGATAATGACGACCGCCTAGGTCGATAATCCACATGGCTAATGTCTTAATTGGTCAAGCTTTACACTGCGACCAGACTTTTTTAACATTTGGGTTACTTGGCTATTTACGCGATGACTGAATCACTGAAGCGTGCCGTGTATGACCTATGCTATAGATGTTATGATTCAACGTTATCGAATCGACCAGTACGGAATTGTCGTTTAATCAGATGGGCGGAGTTATGGCATTGACATAGCCACTATAAACTAATTTCCCAAGACACAACGATTTTGATTGGCTAAAAAAGTAGATAAGAGTTACTTCCCTTTACGGTCGCTATGCGACTTGAAAGACCGATTTAGAAAGTGAGTTGCAGATTCTGGGAAAAATGGATGCTGCGAGCGAAAATGGAAAGTCGAAGCAACAGAAATTAACACAATTCTTTAGAAAAGAAAGCGGACAGAATAATGTAAACTCAGGAAATGACCAAATGTTAGGTTCGCGATCGGAGGACGTCTAAAATAGTACAGACGTGAATGCAGAATCAGAAACGTCTATACCTCATTACCTGTCAAGGTTCACGGTTTCGTCGTGAGTCTCACGGTTTTTGACGTGCAATGGCGGTCTCATGCTGACTTAGTAATTTCTTACGCATTTCTTCAAAAACAAAAAAAAATGTTTGGATTTAATAAAATGTCGTATAATTACTTCCGAGACGGGCGGGCTGCTTTAGTGGTTTAAAACCTAAATACCACATGTACCGAAAACTGTTTAACGGTGTTAGTGTATCATTATCACTACGCCACTGGTGTCTATGTAAACAAATAAATTGGCTGCAAAATGTCAGCAAGTGGCTCACCAGCAAAGAAAACTTTTCAAGCAAAAAGGGCTAATTTCAGAAACAAATAGTCTTAATTTTGCTCAGAAAATAGCCCCAAAACGCACCACAGACAATCTAGGATCAAAAAAAAATCCGGGGAGGGGGGGGGCATGCCGCCGGACCCCCCTAGATTTGGCGACTAAGTTTTTTTCCTTAGCGCCAACCTAGGATCAGGGCTTAGCTCCCTAGAGGATGGGATGTGGGAAAACTATAGAACAATTTAGAAACATTACTGCACTTGATTTATTTGATTTTAAACAGGTGTGAGGAAATAAATTGTATTGGCTTAAGTTTAAATAGGAGGTTGCCCTACAGGTTTTGTTTGTTAATGGATTGACTTGAAGATCCCAGTTATTCAAAAAGGTGGGTCCTGGGGACTCTTAATTGGTTTCAAATAGGCGTCATTTTTCAAATTTATGCATACAAATACGCTTGATTAAAGCGAGATTATACAATTTTTTATATGTGTTAAATTGTAATATATTGATAAATTATGTTACAATCACACAAAATAGGCAAGAAAAATTATACATTGAAGACGAATTTCATAAAATGCAGCAACGACAAATTACCACCCCGAGCCGATTGTGACGAAGATATTTCGTACATATTTTCCTACAATAACCAAAGCATTCGTCTTTTTAGGTAGTATTCGTGTGTCGTATGAATAGATATCGCTGCAGGAATTTAAAATGAACCGTTAAACTAAATTTAGATTCACATGGTACATGCATGATTTACATGCTGGCGAATTTGACTGTACAGCCTTTTTCTATTTCATAATTAAATATCTGGCTTATTATACATTTTTTGACACATGTTCTTCTTAACTTTTATTTTTATTTATATTAAAATTTAAGTTTATCAAGTTTTTTACACATTTTATGAAAATGAATAAATATTTGGCAAAATCGTATAATCTCGCTTTGAGCGTTTCCGAGAGCCCTGATAACATGAGTATTTTATACTTCAAAATTTCTGTAAAAACTGTACCTGTAACTGGTCAGGATATTCCTTAGCATACCAGGGGTAGCCATTGCCTCGTGAGCCGGCTCCCACAACGATTCCTGTCTTAGGCCGTGTCTCCATTTCAAATCTTAAACAACAACAACCCAGCATATGGTTTACTGCAACATAAAATCAAAGGGCACCTTTGATATCGAAATAAAAGTTTTCATCATCAAGTTAAAGGCATTAAGAAAACTTTAAAAACTTTTAAATAAACCAACACGAGTCAAAATTCAGTAAAATTAGGCTCAAATTCAAAGTAGTCCATATAAACGGACTCCCAGAGCCTTTGATAATTTTTGCTATGGCGGCTCTGGCAGTCCATATGCACCCCTTCATAAACATGGGTGCAGTTCAGCGCAGCGAATACGTGCGCTTCACTAAACAGAAGTTGTTCGAGACAAATTGAGGAAAATAATGAATAAACTTCATAAACATGTTAAATTTACCTGAATGGCAACCTACGGATGTTATCCTTTGCATGCACCCTATAAAAACACTACGAAGTTTCAACACACTTTTCTCGCTGACATGTTTATGTTTAAATTTGAAACAGTGTATTCTGTATCGAATACCACATCGTTATCGACTTTATAGGCTGGAGCACATAACCCGACGTGCAAAATATTGGTGTACTGTGACCTAACCAATAATGGGTCAATTTTCCAATATGGCGGATACAGCGTACAAAACAAAACCTAAGTCAATAAAATCAATTATTTCTTGCTTTAATGGTACCATTTGGATGAGTTTGTGGATTAGATACATAAACTTTAATAAGTTCTTGCAGTTTCAGTGTTCCTTAACCCTTGCATTTTTGATAACATTTTGCACCCATGGACAAGAGAGAGCGCATTGCAACTCGAAGCAGCCCATTGGGCTATAAAGCTTAGAGTTGAATTATTGCAACTATATTCAAATACATGTTCTCAAAAAACAGAAAACAACCTGAAAGTAATTAACATGCTTTTGGGAAAGGACAAATAAAGTAAACATGTATAGTTTGAAAGTTAAAACCATTACTAAAATACTACCCCTTTAATTTATAATTTTTAGGCCAACCTCCAACAACTCCTGCCTTTTACTTTAGTTCTTCTTGAATGCTCTGAGCTTTTATGAGTACATACGTACAGCTCATAGTTCTTCTTAATAAAACCAAATTCAATGTAAAAAAATAATGTCTCACATATGTCCATAAAATCGAGTTCAATCAGCCTAATATATCGTAACAAACACAATAAATGTTACCATCGACACCCGTTTGCGTGTATTTTGTTGAGAAATGCTCAAAACATAAACTTGATAACAAATCGTTTATGGCGGAAGTTGTGAATTGTCGATTAGTGCAAAGCGAAAGAAAATTGTTTTCACCGTAGTATCTGACGATCTGATCTTATGGTAGCAGTTGAAATTGTACTGCTTATAACAGTGTAGTTTGAATTAGGACACATTCTTATTATTATTCTCGCTGCGATCGGATAAGTGGTAAGAGTCCGTGCTTTTTGATACAGCATTGTAGAAACAGTTATTGCGCTGTATACAAATTGAACTGAAAATCCGGAAAAAATGGATGTAGTGTCGGGTGTTCTTACATGCCTAGAGATAAGGCTGTATTATGGAATACTTAATAAATATTTTCTTTTTTCATGCTATACAATTTAGTATTTAATTAATTAACGGAATGAAATAAATATTAGCATAATTGTATATAAATGTATGTCTATTTATGTACATATTGTAAAGCTTGATACTGTGTGTGATTATGAAATTAATATTAAAATAAAAGTGCATAGATGTATGTCTCCTAGTGTACATATTGTAAAGCTTTGAAAATGTGTGTAAATATTGAAATACATATTAAAATAAAAGTATATAGAACCCGTCCCTTGCAGTTGTCTATCCGTATGGTCGTTCGTTAGTGGGAGACAGTGAACTGAGAGACGTTTAAGAGAGTTGAGTGCTTGAGGCTGTCTGTATTAAAGACTTTGCTGACTAAAGAGATGGGTGAAAGTGTGTTATGCTTAGGGAAGGTTGCGTTTTAAAGAATTGTTCTGTATGTGAGTGTGATCTTTGTCAGTGTTGTTCGAGGTGCTGTGCAAAATGCGAATGTGTTGGTGTAATAGGTGTTTTGGAGAGATTTTTCATTTGATTGTCACTGATTAAAATGTAATGATAAACAGACAAGAATAACAAGCGAATAATATATATTTAAACTGGCATTTCCCCAGGAATTTGGTCAGGCACTGCGGCAGGCGGTTGTTTTCGAATTCTTTATATACTTTCTAAATGTTATAAATCAAATTCCACACTACTTTGGAGCTACCAAATCACAACATTTCTTTTAATATTTATGTATTTGTCCTCAGTTCATTTCATTCAAGTCATATATTATAATATTAAAGAACAACCAAAAAAAAACAGAAAGCAAAAAAAATATTGAAAAACATTCTGTGACCCATGGAAAATCTTGCTTCCAACTACTGGTCGTTTATTAGATTGTATTCTGTCATGCACAAAGACTAGAGAAAAATGTGTTGCAGGTATATAGCGAATTTCGTAAATATGAAAAAAACTGTATATCTATTGGATCTGAATATATTTAATATTGGTACTGTTAAGCTATAGTTGCCGTTAAGAAAATAATGTGAACAAATTTTAAAGTCTCTATAACGCTCAAAATCAACGAAAATTTTGTTAAGTATTTCATAAAATAAAGTTAACACCTCCAAAATTTCAACGCTAGATGTGATATGATTACATAGATTTTTGTAGATACAAAATGCTTATGTTTATTTATTTGTGGCCACAATTAATTCCCGCGAATATATCTATTCATACGACACACGAACGCCATTTTAGTGTCCATGTGTCGTATGAATAAATATGCAAAACAATAATGAAAACCAGCATTTTGCATCTACAAACATCTATTTTACCAGTCCACATCTGGCCTTGAAATTTCGGCAATTGCCATAAAGAACACTGATTTTTAATTGGTTAAGTTTATTTTACGAACAATTGTATGAACTGTTCTTTGATTTTGAGTAGTAATGTTACTTTAAATGGTCAAGATCAATCAAATAAGACGTTTGATTCCAATTAATTGTATTTATAACTTAAATTACGCACAACCGCAACACACATCAGTTCAGTTTATTTTTGAAGCAAGTTCTTTATACTTTTTTATTTTCTGCAATAGTCGTAAACAATAAAAATATTTAAAAGATTACTGTGGCGTAGTGGATATGGTGTCCGCCTAGAGATCGGGAGGTCACGGGTTCGAACCCACTGGGAGCGTTCCTTTGATCTCCCCCAAAAGACACCAAGTACTGGTTCTAGTCCCAGGAAACGGACTCGACAGCGTTTATATAAGCATACGGCTTTCGGTGCAATCGAGCTACAATAAATAGGTTTAAACTAATTAAAATTAAACTAGAAATGGCGCGCTAGAGGCCGACGCGTATCCCCACGCCGAATGTTTGACCTAGGTGTGCCCCAGGGTTGGTAATGGGGCCATGCATAGCTGAGATTGACCGTATTGTCATAAGAGAAGTTCATCATCAATTAGAAGTGAATTGGTGTAGAAATGAAGAAGTTATAGTAAAAGGCAATTTTGGGTGGGTGTGACATATGTGGGCAGGGCGCCCCAGGGTTGGTAATGGGGCCATGCATAGTTGAGATTGACCGTATTGTCATAAGAGAGGTTCAGTATCAATTTGAAGTGAATCGGTGTAGAAATGAAGAAATTATAGTAAAAGGCAATTTTGGGTGGGTGTGGTCTATGTGGGCGGGGCGCCCCAGGGTTGGTAATGGGGCCATGCATAGTTGAGATTGACTGTATTGTCATAAGAGAAGTTCAATATCAATTTGAAGTGAATCGGTGTAGAAATGAAGAAATTATAGTAAAGGCAATTTTGGGTGGGTGTGGTCTATGTGGGCGGGGCCCCAGGGTTGGTTATGGGAACATGCATAGTTGAGATTGACCCTAATGTCATAAGAGAAGTTCAGTATCAATTTGAAGTGAATCCGTGTAGAAATGAAAAAATTATAGTAAATGGAATTTTTTGGTGGGTGTGGCCTATGTGGGCGGGCGCCCCAGGGTTGGGATTGGGGCCATGCATAGTTGAGATTGACCCTAATGTCATAACAAAAGTTCAGTATCAATTTGAAGTGAATCCGTGTAGAAATGAAAAAATTATAGTAAATGGAAATTTTTGGTGGGTGTGGCCTATGTGGGCGGGGCACCCCAGGGTTGGGAATGGGGCCATGCATGGTTGAGATTGACCGTATTGTCATAGGTGAGGTCCAGTATCAATTTGAAGTGAATCGGTGTAGAAATAAAGAAGTAAATGTAAAATAACCTAAAAAAATGAGTGATAATTTCTGACGCGGCCCCACCCCAACCCCTATAACTTTTGACCCAGGGGTCAGATCAAAATTCCAAATAGTGCAGGGTCGCACATATGCTCATAGCTACCATGTGTGTAAATTTCAAGGTTCTAGTGCTTTTAGTGTAGGAGGAGATAGTGGCCAGGACGGACGGACAGACGGACGGACAGACGGACGGACGGACGGACGGCGGAGATCACCACAATATCCCCACCTTTTTTTCAAAAAGCGTGGGGATAACAAACAAAAAAATTGAGCATATCTTTAATTGCTCTTACTCCACATGTACCGGTAATAATAGACCATTATCGGCCATTATTAGGGGACCAACACCTTAATTGATCCCCATGAACGACCTGTAAATCGTTCATATCTAAGCCCCTTTTGCACACACCGCTGATAAGAGCGTGCATGTGGTGATTGAACATTTGCCGAATGCAGACAGCAAGAGCTTGTGAGAATTTCAAGTGCTTGCATTTTAGCCCGCTAGGCTAAAATCGCCTGTGGAAATCATAATTCTTATAATCCATGAATTACACTTTTGTTATTTTCTATTTTGTATATGGCTAAAAGCAATTGTATGCTTTAGAGCTAATACATGTTGCTGCTGTAGATGTTGTATTATAATTCCCTTACGGCAGATCTAAGGGTCGTTGTTCCTTTTGTTTCTTCCAAAAGTCTGTTGTCTGACCGCTATTCATATACAATTAACATAAGTATTAATTGAAATTTGAACAAATTATATATAAAATTTCTGTCCATTTAAAACAAATATTTGATATTTAAAAATAAACTTTCTTAAAAACATAAATTGTATGTTCGGAGAAAAGCATAGGTAAATAAGGTAAACAGTTTATTGGTGCATGTTGTTGTAAACACACCGCGTGCGTTCCTTTAATTTTTCTTTTGGTTAATAAAAACTGTTTCATAAGTTGACATTTACATTTACGGTTGAAATGTTTGAAACTTTGATTAAAATCTTTCTTCTGCGAGCACACCATATCATGTAAGTTATCTTAATTTGCTCATTATAGATATATTGACGATCTATTTGTGTTAATTCATGCCAGAAAATAATCTATGTTGCTTATTTTACCAATAAATCAGCGCCCGGAATTTAGGCGGTAAAATTGCTATGGTAAATCGTGAAACCAGTTGCAACTCCCAGGACCCGGAGGGTCAATAGCTGGGAGTTGGATTATTGCAACTACCTTTTACTTCAAATGCCAGTAAATTAATTTTTTGAGGAAAAGTGTTCCAGGTCTGAAATCTTTTTTTTTTTATATTTCACATATTTTTGTCTTACACTATTTTATACGAATCTCAGATTCTCTTGTGACTTCAAATGTTATCCGAATTGATATATCCGAATATTTACTAGTGTAAACTCATTTTATATTTAAGCTTATTACAAAATTCTTGGATGTCAAAAACCATGTATTTGAATGCTGAGCATAATGAAAGTGACTATGGTAACTTTAGAATTGAATGACAACCTCACATTCATGAAGAAGAAGTTGCAATTTCAGATGACGAGTAACTATTTTCGCAATATCCTGTAAATAAATAACACGTTTTGTAATAACCGCAATTTTGAAGGTTACACACTGTACTATTTGGAAAATAATAACACGGGAAGTTTCTATTGATTGACGATTCTTGTTGAATAGATTGTGGCTTGTAAGGAATATGGAGACCAATAGCTATATTTATAGTAAATGGTTTTTCATAACTACAACGTAAATTTGCGAATCTTAAACGTTTTTTTCATTTTGTTCATTTACCCAAATGTGGAAAGATCCTTTTAAAGGGGCCTTTTCACAGATTTTGGCATTTTTTTAACTTATTCATTAAATGCTTTATATTGATAAATGTAAACATTGGATCGTAAAAGCTCCAGTAAAAAATCAAGAAAAAATTTAAAAAAAGGAAAAGAACATTGCCCGGAGCAGGTTTCGAACCAGTGACCCCTGGAGTCCTGCCAGAGTCCTGAAGTAAAAACGCTTTAGCCTATTGAGCTATTCCGCCGAGTAAACATTCTTGACGTATTTTATACCTTATATAAGCAATCTTCGTAGTTTCACAAAATTTAACGACAAAAACAGAACTCTCCAAATTATTCAATCGTTTCGCGTTGCAACGCTTTATAATTTTTAGGTTTTAAAATCGTCAAAAGATGCATATAATGGCTATATTAGAGCATGGTTAATGTTCAGTATTACTGTTTCCTCACAAATATCATAACTTAAACGAAAACTTACGAATCTAAAACAACTTTTTTCAATTTTGTCAATTTACCAAAGCGTGAAAAGATCCCTTTAAGAGTCTGGTACATTGTTCAAATATATACTGACATTTCATAGATCAACATTAGAAATCATGGCACATTGTATAAATACTGTTGATCACATACGTTTTTTGTAAACTCTGCATACCGGTAAGCATTTATTTTATACAATGCTATTCAGCACTAACTTTTAAACTCTCTTATGCGCATTTTTAAATGATAAATGCTATGCATACTTATATTAAACATTTATTCGATTGTATGTTTCAAGCTTGTGTTTGTTGTTGTAAAACACTGGGTATATAAAACAATGAGCTATATTTGTATATGCATGAATGCTGAATGTATGACAATTATTTGTACATACCCATCAAATAGCTGTACTTGAAATACTACCCATCAAATAGCTGTACATGAAATACTACCCATCAAATAGCTGTACATGAAATACTCTGTTTATGAAATGCTAATATATGAAATTCATAATACTATATGAACAACTTTGTATGTATTAATGTAATATTCTATGTATGTATGTATGAAATATTCTATGGAAAAAATAGAATTGTGCACTGAACAAAGAATATGGAGACACTCGCCCCCTAAATTTCGATTCGTGTATAGTATATAAATATATTATGTCATATGCTCCATAGTCACATTATTTCTTAACTGAAATTAGTGTGATCGTTGGTTAGTATTAAGTAACATAATATAACGTAAGACTTTTTAATTAAACAGATTTATTGTGCTGAACATCAAATTATTTATTATGGGCAACATCAAACGGTAACTAAAATAAGAAAAGTGGATTGCTAAAGCAATGTTTATTATATCATACCAATTTTTGTTATGACGTTTGAGTATCGTTGATGTTGACCCATGTTAGTCAAATATCAAAATGTCATTCGGCAAATAAAATTGTGTTTAACAGTTGTTCATATCAGTCTAATGTTTTCAAAAACTGTCGTTTAGCCCGTGGCTATGTTGATTTAATAAACTCCACTTCCGGGTTTGCATCCCGCTCTGATCACCACATTGGTCACTTGAAATATATAGCACACATATGCACGTACTCAGTGGTGTCTGTGGTCACTTGAAATATATAGCACACATATGCACGTAATCAGTGGTGTCTGCGTAATAGAGTCCACTTCATACAACGACAGTTAACTTATTGTATATGAATAACATGCTCGGGACCATTGTTCTCTTGTTATCGTGCATTTTACGATGTTTACACGGATTTCCAAACGGGCCACCGCGGTCGACATGTACAAACGGTCTCCCGATGCATTCTGCTTCAGGACGCTTAATCGAACCTCAAAACGGAACATGTCCTTACATAATTACGATCAACGCAACATCGTATAAGCCCGGAGACACCATCTCTATTCGGATCCATAGCTTAAAGGGCGTTTCTTTCAAAGGGATATTCCTACAAATGCGACCACTTCCCCGGACTGACGGAAAGGGGTACATTGATCAACCCATGGGCACATACTACAGATCTGTCGAGAACGTGAAACTCATCAACTGCGGACCTTCATTGGACACGATCACTCACAAAGACGCGTTTTCCAAACTGGAAGCGAAATTTGAATGGAGAGCCCCCCTATTAGCCAAAAACGACGTAGAAATAAGAGCAACGATTCTGAAAGACTTTGCAACGTACTGGACGGACGTCAAGTCGAAACGCATACGCCTGGTTCATGATGCCAACACTGTACTTCCGGTTGAAAAGCTCGAGAAACCATGGGTGAAAGAGATTATAAGAACAATAAAAGCCCGTGATGACGTTAATACAAGAAGACAACTGGTAAAGGCGCGCTTCGAAAAGGGATTCAAAAACAGCGTGGATCCACATGGATATATCATGGTAAGCTACGTTAACGACATGCTCCCATACGAAGACAAGTTTCAACATCGAACATTGCCTGCAACGGAAAGAAACGCTAGCGAGTCGAAAACAAACGAGACTTTTGTCCGGTCAATATCGACCGACGCCAACGAATTTGACGCCTCGTCGGCCCAGGGGGCGGTTGGAGTAGACGTGCCTGTGGGTGTGCGGGTGGTGCATGGGAACGCCAGCCTGTCAGAGTACGACACCTGCTTGAGATCTGTACTAAAGGGCGACAACTCTGTACTTTATAGGCTCAGTGAGTTAGTGGACTTGAAGACCTAAGTATCGAATGACATAAGCTTACAGATTGTCTCAAATTGTTTGAAAATGTCTTGGAACTGAAGAAATCCGAAGATTACACTAAATGGTATGTGTATTGCTGTAAGGCATGCAAGTTATGACAGAAGATGTTATTTCTACCTTAATTGATTCCTTTAAAATGTTGTTTTTGTTACATTTTTCAATATTTTTATGTTTTCTTGTGGCTGATTAAACTTAAAAAACATTGCGTTTTTAATATTTTCATACTGATACTAACTGAAATCCTAGCATTTCGTCAAATTAATGTCTCACTGTAATTAATCCCTGCATCCCTGTCATTAATCTTTTACAACTGTAATGTAACGGCACGTTGAGATTGCGTTTTATAAAATTGGATAAAATATAATAAGCCTAATTGATTGTTTGGTCGAGCCATCTGGTAATTACCGGTAGTGCTTTTGATCACACAAAAGATACATAATAAAAACTTGACAAAGTACACGTCAGCCAGGGATTGGTCTATGTCGAGAAAATGCAAATACATGTAACAGCATAAGATGGAAAAGAAACACGTTAAATAATCATTAGATGGTTTGAACGTGTTAATCACCACAAAAACAACCATCGTTGTAATTAAAATTTACATTCACTGTTCCTGCGTGAAAAAGAATTATTCTCATTTCTTTTCCTCAAACGGATAACAGACCAGACACACACAAGCAATGACTATATTGCGTGCACCAAAGATCGTATTCTAACGTGTATTTAAAGTCATCGTACTTAAGGTTTGCAATTAAATAGCGTTATTATATCTGCCCAATCAGCGATATAAGCAGTTCAATCTTTGTATAGAGACAATCAACGGGTAACGTTGTACATGATTTTACCAATTAAGATGCCAGAGGTTAATAATCAAGCGTCAAACATGTAAATGATCAATCATTGAGCACACCAAAAGATAGAAGACTTCGTGAATTCCGTGATAATTAGAGTTTAAATGAAGGAAATCATACGGTGAATGAAAATTTTGCGATTACTGCTTTTATGCTGTGTTAAATGTGCGGCAAATAATATCGGTCAAAATCTCTTATTCTTCATATTTGCTTATATTTGGTATGTTGATCTCAAATAAATGACCAGGATCCTTAATTCCAATGCACGTGAAGAAGTACGTGGTTATACAAAAACAGTGACTGTAAGCATTTTACATACATGTCATCTAGAGAAATATGAATTCGCTCGGAAGATGGACATGCTGTCTAAATTTATGTAATGTAAATCGCATGTAACTGGACTTAAAAACTCCAAGTACTAAAGTATACTCAATAAGCAACGAGTAAGCAGCCAGCATTCATCATGGTATCGTGTCCTTCCATGAACGACACGATTAGTTGCGCGGACGGTTGCTGTGGTAACGTGAGTGACCAGAAGTGCTGTGACAGTGAAATGTACGTATAATATTGAAATGAACTGCTCTTGTTGTGCTTCGTTACTACTTATATCTTATATACAGTCCACTCTCGTTATCTCGAAGTCGGCGGGAACAAGAAAAAATATCGAGATAACGAGAGTTCGAGATATCCGATTAGGCGTTTTCAAAGAAAAAATGAGACGAAAATTTATCTTGTTTTTAACATCTTAACTAAAGCCGTCACCGTGTGGCACAATACTCTCGTCCTGATATATACGTGTCTTACGAGGCACGATTAATTTTGCTATTTCAATGCTTAAAATGACGTTTTAAGTATTACAGAATTGCATGAACACATGCAGTTATAATTTTTCTAAACTGTCGAGTAAACGACGGTGTATATACGCAAAAATATAACTCAATGCATTTTGGAATGTTGTTTGTAAAAACAATTAGTCTTTCGGCAGGCTGTGTATTAATTGCAGTTAATTGATGTTAAAGTGACACTTAAAGTGACAGGCCTTAATCAAGTGTTAATGGCTAACGACATTACACACGTGTGATCATTGATGCAATTAACGGATCAATTTCCTACCGCACAGTATCGGGAGCAGCCGGGCGAAGCGGGACGGTGAAGTATCAAAGAAAAAGTTTCTCACCTTTTGCCGACACTGGAAAAGTTATTCGCACTTCGAGATAAACCACGGTAAATACATGTTAAATCGGGACTCGGGACAAAATTTTATATCGACATATCGAATTATTCGACATTACGAAAATCGAGATAAGCGTTGTTTATTTTTATAGATAAAGAAGGGAAAAAAATGGGACATTGAGCTTACTTCGACATATCGAGAATATCGAGATATCCGATGTCGAGATAACGAGAGTGGACTGTATACTAATCTTTCTGCTGTTGCGGGTCCTGCTTTTATTTCTTATTCTCGTTAGGCAACTGACATAACCATCATCGACACCACCGCCACTACCCCTGCAACCGCTCATAGTACCACCGTCATCACAACCATCATAGCCGCCAACAACCCCATCACTACCATTGCAGTCGCCACAACCACCAGCGTCACTACCAATAGCGCAGCCACCACCATCACCAAAGTTACCGCAGTCGCCACAAACGGCGAAAAATAAAACCAAAGCCGAAGCCGACATCACCACCACCGTCACCATCACCACCGCACCCACCACCAACCGCACCACTTCCGCTGCTGCTGCTACAACGACAAAGGTCATTCTATTACTAGAACAGCGAATGCTACTGCTGCATCAACAACTTGTTTCACCACCACTTTCATAACCATTAACGGTATTCATTATATTCCGACAACCATCTTCATGTCTAAATTTGTAGTAATAATACCTGTAAAATTACTAATAACCGCCCACACTGACCTATTGGTATTAATCTATCTACCACCGATTGTCAAACCCACAAATTCGTTTACCAACAAAACGTTCAAAGTCTCCAATCAAAGTACTGGCAGTACTGGTGTGACGATGCTTTTGAAGAGGATGGATATAAAACATCAATTTAAGTTTATCTATATCACCACAATTGTGTATGTTGATACGAACATTTGGGTACGAAAAACAATTTGGGTACGAAAATTTTGGGTACGAAAAAAAATTTGGTACGAAAAAAATTTGCGTACGAAACATTTTTGGTACGAAAAAAAGTTTAGGGGTACGGGGCAGTAGTACCCGTGGGTAACTTGACCCATTGAGCGAAACTGGGAGGCGGGTCACATTCTTATTCATTAAGTATGGCAATACATTCATGATGATTATCGAAAGTAGGTATGAGCACATAGCCGGAATGAGCAAATTAAGATAACTTACATGATATGGTGTGCTCGCAGAAGAAAGATTTTAATCAAAGTTTCAAACATTTCAACCGTAAATGTAAATGTCAACTTATGAAACAGTTTTTATTAACCAAAAGAAAAATTAAAGGAACGCACGCGGTGTGTTTACAACAACATGCACCAATAAACTGTTTACCTTATTTACCTATGCTTTTCTCCGAACATACAATTTATGTTTTTAAGAAAGTTTATTTTTAAATATCAAATATTTGTTTTAAATGGACAGAAATTTTATATATAATTTGTTCAAATTTCAATTAATACTTATGTTAATTGTATATGAATAGCGGTCAGACAACAGACTTTTGGAAGAAACAAAAGGAACAACGACCCTTAGATCTGCCGTAAGGGAATTATAATACAACATCTACAGCAGCAACATGTATTAGCTCTAAAGCATACAATTGCTTTTAGCCATATACAAAATAGAAAATAACAAAAGTGTAATTCATGGATTATAAGAATTATGATTTCCACAGGCGATTTTAGCCTAGCGGGCTAAAATGCAAGCACTTGAAATTCTCACAAGCTCTTGCTGTCTGCATTCGGCAAATGTTCAATCACCACATGCACGCTCTTATCAGCGGTGTGTGCAAAAGGGGCTTAGATATGAACGATTTACAGGTCGTTCATGGGGATCAATTAAGGTGTTGGTCCCCTAATAATGGCCGATAATGGTCTATTATTACCGGTACATGTGGAGTAAGAGCAATTAAAGATATGCTCAATTTTTTTGTTTGTTATCCCCACGCTTTTTGAAAAAAAGGTGGGGATATTGTGGTGATCTCCGCCGTCCGTCCGTCCGTCCGTCTGTCCGTCCGTCTGTCCGTCCGTCCTGGCCACTATCTCCTCCTACACTAAAAGCACTAGAACCTTGAAATTTACACACATGGTAGCTATGAGCATATGTGCGACCCTGCACTATTTGGAATTTTGATCTGACCCCTGGGTCAAAAGTTATAGGGGTTGGGGTGGGGCCGCGTCAGAAATTATCACTCATTTTTTTAGGTTATTTTACATTTACTTCTTTATTTCTACACCGATTCACTTCAAATTGATACTGGACCTCACCTATGACAATACGGTCAATCTCAACCATGCATGGCCCCATTCCCAACCCTGGGGTGCCCCGCCCACATAGGCCACACCCACCAAAAATTTCCATTTACTATAATTTTTTCATTTCTACAGGGATTCACTTCAAATTGATACTGAACTTTTGTTATGACATTAGGGTCAATCTCAACTATGCATGGCCCCAATCCCAACCCTGGGGCGCCCGCCCACATAGGCCACACCCACCAAAAAATTCCATTTACTATAATTTTTTCATTTCTACACGGATTCACTTCAAATTGATACTGAACTTCTCTTATGACATTAGGGTCAATCTCAACTATGCATGTTCCCATAACCAACCCTGGGGCCCCGCCCACATAGACCACACCCACCCAAAATTGCCTTTACTATAATTTCTTCATTTCTACACCGATTCACTTCAAATTGATATTGAACTTCTCTTATGACAATACAGTCAATCTCAACTATGCATGGCCCCATTACCAACCCTGGGGCGCCCCGCCCACATAGACCACACCCACCCAAAATTGCCTTTTACTATAATTTCTTCATTTCTACACCGATTCACTTCAAATTGATACTGAACCTCTCTTATGACAATACGGTCAATCTCAACTATGCATGGCCCCATTACCAACCCTGGGGCGCCCTGCCCACATATGTCACACCCACCCAAAATTGCCTTTTACTATAACTTCTTCATTTCTACACCAATTCACTTCTAATTGATGATGAACTTCTCTTATGACAATACGGTCAATCTCAGCTATGCATGGCCCCATTACCAACCCTGGGGCACACCTAGGTCAAACATTCGGCGTGGGGATACGCGTCGGCCTCTGCCGCGCCATTTCTAGTTTAATTTTAATTAGTTTAAACCTATTTATTGTAGCTCGATTGCACCGAAAGCCGTATGCTTATATAAACGCTGTCGAGTCCGTTTCCTGGGACTAGAACCAGTACTTGGTGTCTTTTGGGGGAGATCAAAGGAACGCTCCCAGTGGGTTCGAACCCGTGACCTCCCGATCTCTAGGCGGACACCATATCCACTACGCCACAGTAATCTTTTAAATATTTTTATTGTTTACGACTATTGCAGAAAATAAAAAAGTATAAAGAACTTGCTTCAAAAATAAACTGAACTGATGTGTGTTGCGGTTGTGCGTAATTTAAGTTATAAATACAATTAATTGGAATCAAACGTCTTATTTGATTGATCTTGACCATTTAAAGTAACATTACTACTCAAAATCAAAGAACAGTTCATACAATTGTTCGTAAAATAAACTTAACCAATTAAAAATCAGTGTTCTTTATGGCAATTGCCGAAATTTCAAGGCCAGATGTGGACTGGTAAAATAGATGTTTGTAGATGCAAAATGCTGGTTTTCATTATTGTTTTGCATATTTATTCATACGACACATGGACACTAAAATGGCGTTCGTGTGTCGTATGAATAGATATATTCGCGGGAATTAATTGTGGCCACAAATAAATAAACATAAGCATTTTGTATCTACAAAAATCTATGTAATCATATCACATCTAGCGTTGAAATTTTGGAGGTGTTAACTTTATTTTATGAAATACTTAACAAAATTTTCGTTGATTTTGAGCGTTATAGAGACTTTAAAATTTGTTCACATTATTTTCTTAACGGCAACTATAGCTTAACAGTACCAATATTAAATATATTCAGATCCAATAGATATACAGTTTTTTTCATATTTACGAAATTCGCTATATACCTGCAACACATTTTTCTCTAGTCTTTGTGCATGACAGAATACAATCTAATAAACGACCAGTAGTTGGAAGCAAGATTTTCCATGGGTCACAGAATGTTTTTCAATATTTTTTTTGCTTTCTGTTTTTTTTTGGTTGTTCTTTAATATTATAATATATGACTTGAATGAAATGAACTGAGGACAAATACATAAATATTAAAAGAAATGTTGTGATTTGGTAGCTCCAAAGTAGTGTGGAATTTGATTTATAACATTTAGAAAGTATATAAAGAATTCGAAAACAACCGCCTGCCGCAGTGCCTGACCAAATTCCTGGGGAAATGCCAGTTTAAATATATATTATTCGCTTGTTATTCTTGTCTGTTTATCATTACATTTTAATCAGTGACAATAATCAAATGAAAAATCTCTCCAAAACACCTATTACACCAACACATTCGCATTTTGCACAGCACCTCGAACAACACTGACAAAGATCACACTCACATACAGAACAATTCTTTAAAACGCAACCTTCCCTAAGCATAACACACTTTCACCCATCTCTTTAGTCAGCAAAGTCTTTAATACAGACAGCCTCAAGCACTCAACTCTCTTAAACGTCTCTCAGTTCACTGTCTCCCACTAACGAACGACCATACGGATAGACAACTGCAAGGGACGGGTTCTATATACTTTTATTTTAATATGTATTTCAATATTTACACACATTTTCAAAGCTTTACAATATGTACACTAGGAGACATACATCTATGCACTTTTATTTTAATATTAATTTCATAATCACACACAGTATCAAGCTTTACAATATGTACATAAATAGACATACATTTATATACAATTATGCTAATATTTATTTCATTCCGTTAATTAATTAAATACTAAATTGTATAGCATGAAAAAAGAAAATATTTATTAAGTATTCCATAATACAGCCTTATCTCTAGGCATGTAAGAACACCCGACACTACATCCATTTTTTCCGGATTTTCAGTTCAATTTGTATACAGCGCAATAACTGTTTCTACAATGCTGTATCAAAAAGCACGGACTCTTACCACTTATCCGATCGCAGCGAGAATAATAATAAGAATGTGTCCTAATTCAAACTACACTGTTATAAGCAGTACAATTTCAACTGCTACCATAAGATCAGATCGTCAGATACTACGGTGAAAACAATTTTCTTTCGCTTTGCACTAATCGACAATTCACAACTTCCGCCATAAACGATTTGTTATCAAGTTTATGTTTTGAGCATTTCTCAACAAAATACACGCAAACGGGTGTCGATGGTAACATTTATTGTGTTTGTTACGATATATTAGGCTGATTGAACTCGATTTTATGGACATATGTGAGACATTATTTTTTTACATTGAATTTGGTTTTATTAAGAAGAACTATGAGCTGTACGTATGTACTCATAAAAGCTCAGAGCATTCAAGAAGAACTAAAGTAAAAGGCAGGAGTTGTTGGAGGTTGGCCTAAAAATTATAAATTAAAGGGGTAGTATTTTAGTAATGGTTTTAACTTTCAAACTATACATGTTTACTTTATTTGTCCTTTCCCAAAAGCATGTTAATTACTTTCAGGTTGTTTTCTGTTTTTTGAGAACATGTATTTGAATATAGTTGCAATAATTCAACTCTAAGCTTTATAGCCCAATGGGCTGCTTCGAGTTGCAATGCGCTCTCTGTGGTTACATGTTGTAAAATATTAGTACTTAAATCTGAAATCACACGAATGCACAGACCGGGTACTACATTTAGTTCACCAAATCTTTGAAACTGGCATCAATATACATGTTCGAGTGGGTTTGGCGTTCATTTGGACAACTAAATGGCACTAAATGATTATTCGAGCTAAGACTATTTCATCGGTTTGTACATGCATTTGAGGCATTTGTATGCTATCATTTGCACCGGACTGCTTGATCACAGCGACACATGATAACTGCGTATGTTCTCAAGTGCATTCGTTCGACGTGCAGTTCGCTCTGAAATTCTATTGTCATTCCGATAAGCTTCTCTTTGTTGACTACCAGAAGCCAGATTCCCATTATATACTGCCGCTCTCGGTTTCCGGACCACCCAACTCCCCGGATGTGTAAGGTACGGACCAGTTCGATCTACTTTCGGCAATGACGCTTAAATATGGCGGCGGGTCAGTGGAACAGTGGATATTGTTTTGTCGACTGTCATTTGCGCCAGATGCGTGAATTCTGATTCCGTTGGTTGACCGGATGCTCTCCGTGCGGTGCAGCGTGGATCCCGGAAGCGGAGTCACCGGGCTTTCGGCGCTGGGAGGGCCTTCGTATTGAGGTGGAAGTTCTGAATAAGGCGGTGGCTTTGGGAAAGCTCGCCGTCGGGATATTTCTGGAACAAGCATATAATGCATGGTTTAGCTCGAATGTTGGCTTCTATCCGATGAAGTGCGACAAGTATACGGGTCTTAATTAAGACTGAAAACCAAACACGACAAATGATTCAAGGTCTCTGATGTATGAATTTGGTTGGAAATTTTACATGCCGTAATTCGCCATGTCCGCCATATGATAAACAAATAAAGAATATCCCAGTGAGAGCAGTTAAAACAAATTAGACTCTAGGATTAGGAGTTAGATCCCCAAATACATGAACAATAACTTAAATTTCTCTGATTCATTCCGACGCTTGCAATCTGGGGCTAATATTGACAGATGCATTATTTCTTACATATTATTTCTTAGCTAGACCTATAGAAATTTAAACGTAGAACCATGCATTTAACGCAAGGTACCCGATTTGTAAGTTTATTCGTAAGCCATTAAACTTGTATGCAGAAAATGTTTGTCGACATTACAATAAGTATAAAATGCGAATACGAATTACGGTCAAACTCGTGGACAGAGGAACAAAAATAACACCAGCGTTGCTCCAGCCTAGACTGCGTATCCGCTCAATGGTTCAGTAGCTACCCTGTCCGCAAATGAGACAACGAAACCTTCTATTACTTGGCTAGGATGAGGATACGCTGGCTGAATATGACACATTTTCGCATCACGCGGTTTATAGGTGTATCATATAATTATATGCAAACCGTACCTCGTTCTTGATGTATTGTCGTCCGGTGTCTTGGGCTGATACGCACGACTCGGTTCTTGTTTTTGCTCGTGATGCAAATAATGAGCGCCGCAGCGACCGCGATCACCAGCACGCCCGCGATGATACAGATAATCACCAGCGAGCTCTCCGTCAGGCTGCAACCAACAAACGGTGTAGC